>NC_041214.2:49690220-49693847 GCF_002837175.3 Physeter macrocephalus | reverse complement strand
AAAAGTCTAGGACCAGATGGCTTCACAGGTGAGTTCTACCAGACATACAAAGAAGAACTTATACTGATTGTTGTCAAACTCTCCCAAAAGATTGAACAGGAAGGAACACTCCTAAAGACATTCTATGAAGCTATCATCACCCTGATACCAAAACCAAAGACAGTATCAAGAAAAGAAATTACAGGCCAATATATTTAATGAATATAGATGCAAAAGTTCTCAATAAAATATTAGCAAACTGAATCCAACAACACATAAAAAAGATTGTACACCATGAACAAGTTGGATTCATCCCAGGGTCACAAGGATGGTTCAACATATAGAAATCAAACAATGTGATACACCACATCAACAAAAGAAAAGACAAAACCAATGATCATCTCAATAGATGCAGAATAAAGGCATCTGATAAAATTCAACATCCATTCATGATAAAAACTCTTACCAAAGTGGGTATAGAGGGAACATTTCTCAACATAATAAATGGTGTTTATGACAAACTCACAGCCAATATAATATTCAACAGTGAAAAGCTGAAAGCCTACCAAGTAATATCTGGAAGAAGAAAAGGATACCCACTCTCACCACTTCTGTTCAACATTGTACTGGAAGTTCTAGCCAGAGTAATCAAACAAGAAAAGAAGTAAATAAAAGGTATTCAAAATGGTAGGAAAGAGGTAAAATTGTCAGTATATACAGATGACATGATACTATATATAGAAAACCCTAAAGACGCCACACAAAAATGTATTAGAACTGATAAACGAATTCAGCAAGGTAGGAGGATACAAGATTAACATACAGAAATTGGTTGCATTTCTTTACACTAACAATGAAATATCAGAAAGGGAATGTAAACAAACAATCCCTTTGAAAATCAAACAAACAAACAAATAAATAGGAATTAACCTGACCGAGGTGAAAGACATATGCTGAGAACTATAACACATTAATAAAGAAAATTAAAGATAATTCAAAGAAATGGAAGATATCCCATGCTCTTGGATTGGAAGAATTAATATTGTTAATATGGCTATACCATCCAAAGCAATCTACAGATTTAATGCAATCCCTATCAGATTACACAACATTTTTCACAGAACTAAAACAAATAACTCTAAAGTTAATATGCAACCATAAAAGACCCAGAATTGCCAAAGTAATACTGAGGAAAAAGAACAAAGCAGGAATGACATTCAGTTATTGAAATGATTCCCTTTGTGAAAGATCAACATGGGAAGGCATTAACATGCAAAATTCCCTGTGGGATAATTTCGGATGTTGAGCTATTAGTGAAGAAGGGGAAAGTGAAATGATTAATGTACATCTGAATGCAACAATTTATCACACCGGGATTAAGAGAATGCACTTTTAAATGGGATGGCATTAGTGGTCCAGATAACTCAAAGTTCTGGAAAAAACAAAGTAATTAGGAGAGACTTGCTCTCTATATTGATAAGAAAGACTATTTAAATACACAGAGTCAGGGAGCACGGGAGGTATGTGTGGACTGAAATTTGCATAAAACTGACTTTTTTTCATGATAGTTTTAGATTATGATTTTCTTATGTATTTTCACTGAGAATACCACAGCAATGATAATGTTTTGTGAGCTGCAGTCACCTGATAATCATTTGTCCCAATACACCTGATGTTCGCTGGTTCAGGTGCTTTCTGCAAGATTCCTCTATGATGTTCATAAGTTTCTTTTATCTTTAATAAGGGTTTGGTGTGAGTCACAGAGAAATGTGCATAAACCACCACAGTAAATCTGGAAACTCCCATTTCTTCTTAGTTTTCTTTTGTTTGCAGTTTCCTTTGGAAAATGAACATTTTCACCTTTGTTTATTAAAGACATTAGCTTTTCAAGTGGAGATTGTAATTGGTCAAGCCTTGTTTTTGTAAGTTTCCATTATACTCCATCCTCATGCAACAGACATACTCTTCTTTATTACTTCTTTGTATTTTCAAAAAAGTTTACAAGAATCATATTGTTAATATATGCTCAGTTGTGTTAAATTTCTGAAATGTAGATCAACTCAAATGATAATTATTTTCTAAATCAAGGATTCAAAACCAATAGCTCTAACTTATTTTATATCATTGTGTGTATAACTCCCCTAGTGTATTTATAAAATACAAAATGTATTACCCACAAATAGATTTATAAGATTTACCTAATTAAAAATAATTTGTATTAATTCTTCTTTAAAAGTTTGGTAGAATTCACCAATGAAGCAATCTAATCCTGGTATTTTTTGTGGGAGAGGTTTTTGAGAAATGATTCAATCTCCTTAATAGTAATTTGGTCTGTTCAGATTGTTTTATTTCTTTATGGTTCTTTTTATTTTTTATTTTAAAATTTTTTCTGTAACCCATTGCTTTTTTAAGATCGTGTTGTTTAATTTCCACGTTTGTAAATTTTCCAGATTCTTCCTGTTGTTCATTTCTCGTTTCTTAACATTGTGGTTGAAAAAAATACTTAGTATGATATCAGTCATCTTAAATTTGCTAAGACTTGTTTAGTGACCCATCACATGATCTGTCCTGGAGAATGTTCATTGTGCACTTGAGAAGAATATGTATTCTGCCCCTGTTTGATGGACTGTTCTGTTTTTGTCTGTTAAGTCCATTTGGTCTAATGTATAATTCAAGTTCAGTACTTCCTCATTGATTTTCTTTCTGGATTCATTGTTGAAAGTTGGGTATGAGAGATCTCTACCCTTTTTTGTATTGTCTGTTTCTAACTTCAAATCTGTTAGTATTTGCTTAACATATTCAAGTCCTCTACTGTTAAGGCGTATTTATTTATTCAGTACTTCCTCATTGATTTTCTTTCTGGATTCATTGTTGAAAGTTGGGTATGAGAGATCTCTACCCTTTTTTGTATTGTCTGTTTCTAACTTCAAATCTGTTAGTATTTGCTTAACATATTCAAGTCCTCTACTGTTAAGGCGTATTTATTTACGATTGTCTTCTTG
This sequence comes from Physeter macrocephalus, assembly GCF_002837175.3. Lineage (NCBI taxonomy): Eukaryota > Metazoa > Chordata > Mammalia > Artiodactyla > Physeteridae > Physeter > Physeter macrocephalus. Next base: position 49,690,866 of record NC_041214.2, on the reverse strand, counting down.
ATGAATTGACAGTGTTATCATTAGATAATGACCTGATATTGGTTGTTTTTGCAGCTTTTGCTTTTTTTTTTTTGTCTTGTAGAGCGGTAGCTACCACTGCTTTATTTTGGTTTCCACTTGTATGGAATATCTTGTTCCAAAGCTTCACTTTGAGCCTATTTGTGTTTTTAACACTAAAGTGAGTCTCTGATAGCCTGCTTATAGTTTGATCATGGATTTTTATCTGTCTAGCCACTCTGTGACTTTTGACTAAGGAATTTAATATATTAATGTTTACAGTAATTGTTGATAAGTAAGGATTAACCAGTGCCATCTTATTGTTTTCTGGATGTTTTGCTGTTTCTTGTTTATTTCTTCCTCTTTTGCTGTCTTTCTTTGTCAATTAGAGAGATTCTGTAGTGGTATATTATGATTTCCTTGTCTTTTTATTTTTTGCATCTACTATATGTTTTTGCTTTGTGGTTCCATGAGGCTCACGGAAAACATCTTATAGATACAACAGTCTATTTTATGTTGATAACAGTTTAAATAACTCCATCACACAAACACAAAACTACGCTTTTACTTCCTTCCATGAATTTTTGTATATGGTATACAATTTACCTCTTTGTGTATTGTTTATGCATTAAAATGATTATTGCTACAG
>NC_041214.2:49684395-49687953 GCF_002837175.3 Physeter macrocephalus | reverse complement strand
AAAAGTCTAGGACCAGATGGCTTCACAGGTGAGTTCTACCAGACATACAAAGAAGAACTTATACTGATTGTTGTCAAACTCTCCCAAAAGATTGAACAGGAAGGAACACTCCTAAAGACATTCTATGAAGCTATCATCACCCTGATACCAAAACCAAAGACAGTATCAAGAAAAGAAATTACAGGCCAATATATTTAATGAATATAGATGCAAAAGTTCTCAATAAAATATTAGCAAACTGAATCCAACAACACATAAAAAAGATTGTACACCATGAACAAGTTGGATTCATCCCAGGGTCACAAGGATGGTTCAACATATGGAAATCAAACAATGTGATACACCACATCAACAAAAGAAAAGACAAAACCAATGATCATCTCAATAGATGCAGAATAAAGGCATCTGATAAAATTCAACATCCATTCATGATAAAAACTCTTACCAAAGTGGGTATAGAGGGAACATTTCTCAACATAATAAATGGTGTTTATGACAAACTCACAGCCAATATAATATTCAACAGTGAAAAGCTGAAAGCCTACCAAGTAATATCTGGAAGAAGAAAAGGATACCCACTCTCACCACTTCTGTTCAACATTGTACTGGAAGTTCTAGCCAGAGTAATCAAACAAGAAAAGAAGTAAATAAAAGGTATTCAAAATGGTAGGAAAGAGGTAAAATTGTCAGTATATACAGATGACATGATACTATATATAGAAAACCCTAAAGACGCCACACAAAAATGTATTAGAACTGATAAACGAATTCAGCAAGGTAGGAGGATACAAGATTAACATACAGAAATTGGTTGCATTTCTTTACACTAACAATGAAATATCAGAAAGGGAATGTAAACAAACAATCCCTTTGAAAATCAAACAAACAAACAAATAAATAGGAATTAACCTGACCGAGGTGAAAGACATATGCTGAGAACTATAACACATTAATAAAGAAAATTAAAGATAATTCAAAGAAATGGAAGATATCCCATGCTCTTGGATTGGAAGAATTAATATTGTTAATATGGCTATACCATCCAAAGCAATCTACAGATTTAATGCAATCCCTATCAGATTACACAACATTTTTCACAGAACTAAAACAAATAACTCTAAAGTTAATATGCAACCATAAAAGACCCAGAATTGCCAAAGTAATACTGAGGAAAAAGAACAAAGCAGGAGGCATAACCTTCCCAGACTCCAGACTATACTACAAAGCTACAGTAATTGAACAGTGTGGTATCAGCACAACAAAAGACATACAGATCAATGGAACAGAATAGAGAGCCCAGAAATAAACCCACACACCTATGGTCAATTAATCTTCGACAAAGGAGGCAAGAATATAAAATGGGAAAAAGTCTCTTCAGCAAGTGGTGCTGGGAAAGTTAGACAGCTGCATGCAAATCAATGCAGTTAGAACACACCCTCACACCATACACAAAAATAAACTCGAAATGGCTTAAAGACTTAAATATATGACATGATACCATAAAGCTCCTAGAAGAGGACATAGACAAAACATTCTCTGACATAAATTTTACCCATGTTTTCTTAGGTCAGTCTCCCAAGGCAATAGAAATAAAAGCAAAAATAAACAAATGGGAAGTATTCAAATTTATAAGCTTTTGGACGTCAAAGGAAATCATAAACAAAATGAAAGGACAGCCTACAAACCGAAAGAAAATATTTGCAAATGATGTGATCAATAAAGGCTTAATTTTCAAAATATACAAACAGCTCATACAATTCAATAACATCAAACAAACAAACAACCCAATAGAAAAATGGGTAGAAGACATAAATAGACATATCTCCATATATACAGATGGCCAGTAGGCACATGAAAAGATGCTCATCATCATTGATTATTAGAGAAATGCAAATCAAAACTATCATGAGTACCACCTCATACTGGTCAGAATGGTCATCATCAAGAAGTCTACAAATAACTAATGCTGGAGAGGGTGTGGAGAAAATGGAACCCTTCTGTATTGTTGGTGGGAATGTAAATTGGTGCAGCCACTATGGAAAATAGTGTGGAGGTTCCTCAAAAAACTAAACAGAGAGTTTCCATGTGATCCAGCAATCCCATTTCTGGGCATATATCCAAACAAAATTATACTTTAAAAAGATGTATGCACCCCTATGTTCATAGCAGCACTATTTACAACAACCAAGACATGGAAACCTAAATGTCCATAGACAGATGAATGGATAAAGAAGATGTGACATATATATAATGAATCACTTTACATATGTTATAAGAAAGAATGAAATAATGCCATTTGCAGCAACATGGATGGATCTACAGATCATACTAAGTGAGTCACAAAGAGAAAGACAAATACCATACGATATCGCTTATATGTGGAATCTAAAATATGACACAAATGAACATATCAATGAAACAGAAACATACACAAAGATATAGAAAACAGACCTGTGGTTGGCAAGGGCATATGGGGGTGGGGGAAGGAAGGATTGGGAGTTTGAGTTTAGCAGATGCAAACTATTATATGCAGGATGGATAAACACTGTTAAGGCGTATTTATTTATGATTGTCTTCTTGATGAATTGACAGTGTTATCATTAGATAATGACCTGATATTGGTTGTTTTTGCAGCTTTTGCTTTTTTTTTTTTGTCTTGTAGAGCGGATGACACAAATGAACATATCAATGAAACAGAAACATACACAAAGATATAGAAAACAGACCTGTGGTTGGCAAGGGCATATGGGGGTGGGGGAAGGAAGGATTGGGAGTTTGAGTTTAGCAGATGCAAACTATTATATGCAGGATGGATAAACAACAGGGTCTTACTGTATAGCCCAGGGAACTATAGTCAATATCCTGGGATAAACCATAATGGAAAAGAATATGCAAAGAATATGTATATGTAAACTGAATCACTTTGCTGTACAGCAGAAATGAACACAACATTGTAAATCGGTAGCTACCACTGCTTTATTTTGGTTTCCACTTGTATGGAATATCTTGTTCCAAAGCTTCACTTTGAGCCTATTTGTGTTTTTAACACTAAAGTGAGTCTCTGATAGCCTGCTTATAGTTTGATCATGGATTTTTATCTGTCTAGCCACTCTGTGACTTTTGACTAAGGAATTTAATATATTAATGTTTACAGTAATTGTTGATAAGTAAGGATTAACCAGTGCCATCTTATTGTTTTCTGGATGTTTTGCTGTTTCTTGTTTATTTCTTCCTCTTTTGCTGTCTTTCTTTGTCAATTAGAGAGATTCTGTAGTGGTATATTATGATTTCCTTGTCTTTTTATTTTTTGCATCTACTATATGTTTTTGCTTTGTGGTTCCATGAGGCTCACGGAAAACATCTTATAGATACAACAGTCTATTTTATGTTGATAACAGTTTAAATAACTCCATCACACAAACACAAAACTACGCTTTTACTTCCTTCCATGAATTTTTGTATATGGTATACAATTTACCTCTTTGTGTATTGTTTATGCATTAAAATGATTATTGCTACAGGGCTTCCCTGGTGGCGCAGTGGTTGCGCGTCCGCCTG
>NC_041214.2:49678042-49680135 GCF_002837175.3 Physeter macrocephalus | reverse complement strand
TTTACAATAGTCAGGACATGGAAGCAACCTAAGTGTCCATCATTGGATGAATGGATAAAGAAGATGTGGCACATATATACAGTGGGATACCTACCACTCAGCCATAAAAAAGCGTGAAATAATGCCATTTGCAGCCACATGGATGCAACTAGAGATTATCGTATAGGTGAAGTAAGTCAGAAAGAGGAAGACAAATACCATATGATATCACTCATATGTGGAATCTAAAATATGACACAAATGAACATATCAATGAAACAGAAACATACACAAAGATATAGAAAACAGACCTGTGGTTGGCAAGGGCATATGGGGGTGGGGGAAGGAAGGATTGGGAGTTTGAGTTTAGCAGATGCAAACTATTATATGCAGGATGGATAAACAACAGGGTCTTACTGTATAGCCCAGGGAACTATAGTCAATATCCTGGGATAAACCATAATGGAAAAGAATATGCAAAGAATATGTATATGTAAACTGAATCACTTTGCTGTACAGCAGAAATGAACACAACATTGTAAATCAACTATACTTCAGTAAAACTATAGACACACACACACACACACACACACACACACACACACACACACACACACACACACACCTCTAACACAAACAACCCCATTAAAACTAGGAAAAGTGTTTGCTTCGGGAGCACATATACTAAAAGTCGGAACAATACAGAGAAAATTACCATGAACCCTGAGTAAAAATGATATGCAAATTCATGAAACGTTGCATATTTTTTAAAAATTGGGAAAGATCTGAACAGACACCTGGTCAGTGAACGTGCACAGATAGTATACAAAATTATGCCCAGGACTGAGGGTAGAAAAACAATAGTCCAGCTGGACTCCCTGCATCATGTGTGACCCGTGAACTAGTCCTTTCTTTCCTGGAGGCCTCAGAGAGATAGAGTGGGGGAAGGTGATAAAAGAAACTTTCACATATTGAAATATAGGGAAGTCATTCTGGCTTATACATGAGTTAATGTGAATTTTATGCTAACTAAAATAGCCTGTTTGTGGCCTATCACACATATGTTGTACATCTGCTTTAATTATTAAAGGAAAGGGCATGCTGACCAGAAGTATAGCATGTTCATGTTAAAAATAAAGATTAAATTCTTCTCTTCCTGGGATATCAATGTTGGTCCTCCTTTTTTTTTTTTTTTTTTTTTCTGTGGTACGTGGGCCTCTCACTGTTGTGGCCTCTCCCGTTGCGGAGCACAGGCTCCGGGCGCACAGGCTCAGTGGCCATGGCTCACGGGCCCAACCGCTCCGCGGCATGTGGGATCTTCCCGGACCGGGGCATGAACCCATGTCCCCTGCATCGGCAGGTGGATTCTCAACCACTGCGCCACTAGGGAAGCCCGTTGGAAGCCTATTTATGATAGGACTCCCTTCCCAGGTGCCAAGGCCATTCTGGATGTGCTGTATGTGTATGTGCTGGTCTGTTTTTTGAAACCTTGAAGAAATGTATCCCTGACTTGTTTAATGTTCTTTGTTCTGAACAGTTATTTTAATAATCACATACTTTAGCCTTTATACTAAAGTTAACTGGTTAACACACCACCATATCACACTATTTAAGTATTCCTGCCTTAACTATATGCTTATGTTTACAAATCTATTTTGTATTCTCATGTTTTTGTCATACTATTTATTTTATTTTAGCTTGAGGAACTCTTAGAATTTCTTTTAAGGCAGATCTAGTGATGACGCACTCCCTCAGCTTTTTTTCTTTTCTCTTTTTTTTGGAAAGAATTTTTAATCTCTCCATTTTAGAGGGACAGTTATGATGGAGAGGATATTCTTGGTTGGAATTTTTTATTGAACCATTTGAATCTATCATCCCGCTGTCTCCTGGCCTGTGAGATTTCTGCTGAGAAATCAACAGATAACCTTATGAGAGTTCTCTTGTAAATTATAAGTTTCTCTCCTCTTGCTGCTTTTGAAATTCTTTGTTTTTGACAGTTGACAGTTTTACCCTACTGTGTTTTGGAGAAGATATTGTTTTTTTGTTTGTTTGTTTTTTGTTTTTTGTTTTTTTTTTTTGTGGTATGCGGGCCTCCCTCTGTTGTGGCCTCTCCC
>NC_041214.2:49670411-49673482 GCF_002837175.3 Physeter macrocephalus | reverse complement strand
TCTGTGGTACGTGGGCCTCTCACTGTTGTGGCCTCTCCCGTTGCGGAGCACAGGCTCCGGACGCACAGGCTCAGTGGCCATGGCTCACGGGCCCAACCGCTCCGCGGCATGTGGGATCTTCCCGGACCGGGGCATGAACCCATGTCCCCTGCATCGGCAGGTGGATTCTCAACCACTGCGCCACTAGGGAAGCCCGTTGGAAGCCTATTTATGATAGGACTCCCTTCCCAGGTGCCAAGGCCATTCTGGATGTGCTGTATGTGTATGTGCTGGTCTGTTTTTTGAAACCTTGAAGAAATGTATCCCTGACTTGTTTAATGTTCTTTGTTCTGAGGAGGTAAAACTGTGCTGAAAACACTGCTTTTTCCAGAGCAGTTTCTCAGAGTAATCTGGCAAGCAGGCTTCTGGGCTAGTCCTCAGTTTAGCTCAAATAAAACTCTTTTCTATTCTTATTATTGATTGGTTATTGATTATTTTTATAGACATTATTTGACATGGTCGGTAGGATATCAGAAAAACCCATTTGAGGTCACCTGGAGTCTACTTTGGAGTGGCGCTTGGTATCAAGCATGGGCCTGCCCCTTGAGCTCCTCCAGCTTCACAGCACCTTTCAGGTGATTCAGTGAGTTTTTCCTGATATCTGAATCTCCTTGTATTAAGTGATGGCACATGACTTTTATTTGAGCTGTCATCTTAAGACTTGAAATCTTAAGTGTGTATTGGTAAATTTCCTATTTAGAGGCCATACGGGGAAGTTCCTAGGCAGAAGACCTAGAGGGAATTTCCAGGCAGGAAGGCTTGGAATGAATTTTGGAGTGAATTGAGCTGGCTAACTTTTTAGAATGTGGCATAAAATTGAACATTTAAATTTAATTTTTGATTCACACTTTATAATAAAATGAAACTAAGAGAAAGTGGAAGGTTGTGCTTCTAAAGCCTCCCAGCTCCTAGACAGGCAGCCACTCACTGGAACTCTGGCTGGCTTCTACAACTGGTGTGGAGCCAATACTTTCAAATACTTATCTAACCCTAAAATGGCTAGGATAAAATTTTTTTTGACATACCAAGATTGATTTTTGCATGCACAATTAAATACAGCTGGCTTGATAAAATACCTTTTCAGAATTTTGACACTGAGAGAGAAAAGTACTTCTAAGAGAACACTTGAAGTTATAGCTCTTATCACACTCTTGAAATGCAAAGGCAGCCCACACTGCTTGAGACTACAGCCTTGGCTCAATTAGTAGAATCTAAAATGTAGGGGAAAAAAAAAAAGCCTCTTTAAATGCAAGCAGGAAGATATTGTTTTGAGTTGAGTGTGTCTGGTGCCCTCTGAACTGATGAACTTGGATATCCAAATCTCTCCCCTGATTTGGAAACTTCTCAGCTACTGTTTCTTTAAATAAGCCTTCTGTCTCTATCTTTTCCTTGAAACAAGAGCGTACAATATGCTGCTTCAAGAGACCCACTTCAGCACAAAGGATACACATAGATTGAAAGTGAGGAGATGGAAAAAAATATTTCATACAAATGCAAATTAGAAGAAAGTACAAGTCACAATACTCACATGAGACAATATAGACTTTAAAACAGAGGCTAAAAAGAAAGATAAAGAAGGTCATTATAGAATGATAAAAGCAATACAAGAAGAGGATATTACATCTGTCAATATATATGCACCCAATATAGGAGCACCCAAATACATAAAAAAGTACTAACAGACATAAAGGGGGAAACTGACAATAATACAATAATAGTAGGAGAATTTAACTCCCTGCCCTCATCAATGGACAGATCTTCAAGATGGAAAATCGATAAGGCAATGGAGATCCTAAATGATCCAATAGAACAGTTATACTTAATTGGTATTTTCAGGACATTACATCCCATAAAACCAGAATACACATTCTTTTTGAGTGTACAGGGAACATTCTCTAGAATTGACCACATACTAGGGCACAAAACAAGCCTCAACAAATTTAAGAGGATAGAAACTTCTTCAAACATCTTTTCTGACCACAATGTTCTGAAACTAGAAAACAACCATGGAAAAAGAAACAAGTTAAAAAATGATTACATGGAGACTAAACATGCTATTAAAAAACCAGTGGATCAAAAAAAAACGCCAATGGATCAATGATGAAATCAAGAAGAAATTTAAAAATAAGCGTTAGAGAAATGACAATGAAAACACGACCAAAAGAATCTACGGGATGCAGCAAAAGTAGTTCTTAGAGGGAAGTTCATAGCAACACAGGCTTTCTTCAAGAAACAAGAGATATCTCAAATAAACAGCCTAATCCACCACCTAAAAGAGTTAGAAAAAGAAGAACAAACAAAACCTAACATCAGCAGATGGAAGGAAAAAATAAAGATCAGAGAGGAAATAAAATAGAGATTAAAAAGAAACAACAGAAAAAAATCAATAAAATCAAGAGCTTTCTTTGAAAGGGTAAAAAATATTGACAAACCTCTGGCCAGGCTCACCAAGAAGACGAGAGAGAAGACCCAAATAAACAAAGTAAGAAATGAAAGAGGAGAAATCACAACTGATACCCCAGAAATACAAAACAAAACATAAGAGAATACTATCAACAATTATATGCCAAAAATTTTGCAAGCTAGAGGAATGGACAAGTTTCTAGAAACACACAACCCACCAAAATTGAATCAAGAAGAAATAGATAACTTCAATAGACCAATCACTAGAAATGAAATAGAATCTGAAAAAAAAAAAAAAACCCTACAAAAAAAGTCTAGGACCAGATGGCTTCACAGGTGAGTTCTACCAGACATACAAAGAAGAACTTATACTGATTGTTGTCAAACTCTCCCAAAAGATTGAACAGGAAGGAACACTCCTAAAGACATTCTATGAAGCTATCATCACCCTGATACCAAAACCAAAGACAGTATCAAGAAAAGAAATTACAGGCCAATATATTTAATGAATATAGATGCAAAAGTTCTCAATAAAATATTAGCAAACTGAATCCAACAACACATAAAAAAGATTGTACACCATGAACAAGTTGGATTCATCCCAGGGTCACAAGGATGGTTCAACATAT
>NC_041214.2:49664762-49667395 GCF_002837175.3 Physeter macrocephalus | reverse complement strand
TTGAAGAAATGTATCCCTGACTTGTTTAATGTTCTTTGTTCTGAGGAGGTAAAACTGTGCTGAAAACACTGCTTTTTCCAGAGCAGTTTCTCAGAGTAATCTGGCAAGCAGGCTTCTGGGCTAGTCCTCAGTTTAGCTCAAATAAAACTCTTTTCTATTCTTATTATTGATTGGTTATTGATTATTTTTATAGACATTATTTGACATGGTCGGTAGGATATCAGAAAAACCCATTTGAGGTCACCTGGAGTCTACTTTGGAGTGGCGCTTGGTATCAAGCATGGGCCTGCCCCTTGAGCTCCTCCAGCTTCACAGCACCTTTCAGGTGATTCAGTGAGTTTTTCCTGATATCTGAATCTCCTTGTATTAAGTGATGGCACATGACTTTTATTTGAGCTGTCATCTTAAGACTTGAAATCTTAAGTGTGTATTGGTAAATTTCCTATTTAGAGGCCATACGGGGAAGTTCCTAGGCAGAAGACCTAGAGGGAATTTCCAGGCAGGAAGGCTTGGAATGAATTTTGGAGTGAATTGAGCTGGCTAACTTTTTAGAATGTGGCATAAAATTGAACATTTAAATTTAATTTTTGATTCACACTTTATAATAAAATGAAACTAAGAGAAAGTGGAAGGTTGTGCTTCTAAAGCCTCCCAGCTCCTAGACAGGCAGCCACTCACTGGAACTCTGGCTGGCTTCTACAACTGGTGTGGAGCCAATACTTTCAAATACTTATCTAACCCTAAAATGGCTAGGATAAAATTTTTTTTGACATACCAAGATTGATTTTTGCATGCACAATTAAATACAGCTGGCTTGATAAAATACCTTTTCAGAATTTTGACACTGAGAGAGAAAAGTACTTCTAAGAGAACACTTGAAGTTATAGCTCTTATCACACTCTTGAAATGCAAAGGCAGCCCACACTGCTTGAGACTACAGCCTTGGCTCAATTAGTAGAATCTAAAATGTAGGGGAAAAAAAAAAAGCCTCTTTAAATGCAAGCAGCAAAGCTATGAGATCTCTGTCTACTCTGTCTCTGTCTATCTGGATGTATGTATGCTTGTGTATATGTTACAAATGTGATCACTTTCTACCTCCAGATGACATTATTAATATGAATTTGTAAAAGAGCGCTATGTAATTGACTTAAAAGCAAGTGCTTACATATTAAATATTTCTAAATGTGACAAAAAGTCTAATCCAAATTTTTAAAGGATCATGTGATCTAGAATTAATCTTTAATACATGAAAACAATCCTAAGTTTTTAGCTTGACTAATTCAGAAATGTCTTTAGGGTCATCAACACCAAGTATAGTACTTTTATTGTTCCCAGGTTTACTAAAAGTTAATAAGTTCACATTATCTCTGCTTCAAAATTAGTCAGCAAAAAAGTTAACTTGGTACTATGATATTCTCGTAAGTGATGAAATAGAGATCAATGGGATAAAAGTTTTTAGGTGAACTCTTTCAAAATGATTATGCTTTATGGTATGTCTAACTAAAAATAGTTTCTCCAGATTTTTGGTAACTTGAAACTTTAGAGTTTTGCTACTTCTTCAAACATCTTTTCTGACCACAATGTTCTGAAACTAGAAAACAACCATGGAAAAAGAAACAAGTTAAAAAATGATTACATGGAGACTAAACATGCTATTAAAAAACCAGTGGATCAAAAAAAAACGCCAATGGATCAATGATGAAATCAAGAAGAAATTTAAAAATAAGCGTTAGAGAAATGACAATGAAAACACGACCAAAAGAATCTACGGGATGCAGCAAAAGTAGTTCTTAGAGGGAAGTTCATAGCAACACAGGCTTTCTTCAAGAAACAAGAGATATCTCAAATAAACAGCCTAATCCACCACCTAAAAGAGTTAGAAAAAGAAGAACAAACAAAACCTAACATCAGCAGATGGAAGGAAAAAATAAAGATCAGAGAGGAAATAAAATAGAGATTAAAAAGAAACAACAGAAAAAAATCAATAAAATCAAGAGCTTTCTTTGAAAGGGTAAAAAATATTGACAAACCTCTGGCCAGGCTCACCAAGAAGACGAGAGAGAAGACCCAAATAAACAAAGTAAGAAATGAAAGAGGAGAAATCACAACTGATACCCCAGAAATACAAAACAAAACATAAGAGAATACTATCAACAATTATATGCCAAAAATTTTGCAAGCTAGAGGAATGGACAAGTTTCTAGAAACACACAACCCACCAAAATTGAATCAAGAAGAAATAGATAACTTCAATAGACCAATCACTATAAATGAAATAGAATCTGAAAAAAAAAAACAAAAAACCCTACAAAAAAAGTCTAGGACCAGATGGCTTCACAGGTGAGTTCTACCAGACATACAAAGAAGAACTTATACTGATTGTTGTCAAACTCTCCCAAAAGATTGAACAGGAAGGAACACTCCTAAAGACATTCTATGAAGCTATCATCACCCTGATACCAAAACCAAAGACAGTATCAAGAAAAGAAATTACAGGCCAATATATTTAATGAATATAGATGCAAAAGTTCTCAATAAAATATTAGCAAACTGAATCCAACAACACATAAAAAAGATTGTACACCATGAACAAGTTGGATTCATCCCAGGGTCACAAGGATGGTTCAACATAT
>NC_041214.2:49607256-49661734 GCF_002837175.3 Physeter macrocephalus | reverse complement strand
TTGAAGAAATGTATCCCTGACTTGTTTAATGTTCTTTGTTCTGAGGAGGTAAAACTGTGCTGAAAACACTGCTTTTTCCAGAGCAGTTTCTCAGAGTAATCTGGCAAGCAGGCTTCTGGGCTAGTCCTCAGTTTAGCTCAAATAAAACTCTTTTCTATTCTTATTATTGATTGGTTATTGATTATTTTTATAGACATTATTTGACATGGTCGGTAGGATATCAGAAAAACCCATTTGAGGTCACCTGGAGTCTACTTTGGAGTGGCGCTTGGTATCAAGCATGGGCCTGCCCCTTGAGCTCCTCCAGCTTCACAGCACCTTTCAGGTGATTCAGTGAGTTTTTCCTGATATCTGAATCTCCTTGTATTAAGTGATGGCACATGACTTTTATTTGAGCTGTCATCTTAAGACTTGAAATCTTAAGTGTGTATTGGTAAATTTCCTATTTAGAGGCCATACGGGGAAGTTCCTAGGCAGAAGACCTAGAGGGAATTTCCAGGCAGGAAGGCTTGGAATGAATTTTGGAGTGAATTGAGCTGGCTAACTTTTTAGAATGTGGCATAAAATTGAACATTTAAATTTAATTTTTGATTCACACTTTATAATAAAATGAAACTAAGAGAAAGTGGAAGGTTGTGCTTCTAAAGCCTCCCAGCTCCTAGACAGGCAGCCACTCACTGGAACTCTGGCTGGCTTCTACAACTGGTGTGGAGCCAATACTTTCAAATACTTATCTAACCCTAAAATGGCTAGGATAAAATTTTTTTTGACATACCAAGATTGATTTTTGCATGCACAATTAAATACAGCTGGCTTGATAAAATACCTTTTCAGAATTTTGACACTGAGAGAGAAAAGTACTTCTAAGAGAACACTTGAAGTTATAGCTCTTATCACACTCTTGAAATGCAAAGGCAGCCCACACTGCTTGAGACTACAGCCTTGGCTCAATTAGTAGAATCTAAAATGTAGGGGAAAAAAAAAAAGCCTCTTTAAATGCAAGCAGCAAAGCTATGAGATCTCTGTCTACTCTGTCTCTGTCTATCTGGATGTATGTATGCTTGTGTATATGTTACAAATGTGATCACTTTCTACCTCCAGATGACATTATTAATATGAATTTGTAAAAGAGCGCTATGTAATTGACTTAAAAGCAAGTGCTTACATATTAAATATTTCTAAATGTGACAAAAAGTCTAATCCAAATTTTTAAAGGATCATGTGATCTAGAATTAATCTTTAATACATGAAAACAATCCTAAGTTTTTAGCTTGACTAATTCAGAAATGTCTTTAGGGTCATCAACACCAAGTATAGTACTTTTATTGTTCCCAGGTTTACTAAAAGTTAATAAGTTCACATTATCTCTGCTTCAAAATTAGTCAGCAAAAAAGTTAACTTGGTACTATGATATTCTCGTAAGTGATGAAATAGAGATCAATGGGATAAAAGTTTTTAGGTGAACTCTTTCAAAATGATTATGCTTTATGGTATGTCTAACTAAAAATAGTTTCTCCAGATTTTTGGTAACTTGAAACTTTAGAGTTTTGCTAAATTAAATTAAATGATGCAAATTCATTGAATATCCAGATAATTACCAATTTAGATAAAAATACTGAAACATTAATTGCTAAGCATGTCTCAATTTGTCTGCTTTGTCTTCCTTAGAGAAAAACTGAAGATGTTTGGATTTATTAGACACACATCTTGTACCACATTAAAAAGAAATTATGCTATGAGAAAAATGTATGTTTTTAGAGGTTGTGTGTTCTTAAGTTTGCTAATTAGGAAATACTGGTTTGACAAAGAGAATCAATTACTTGCCTCTTGATTTTCACTAGAGATTAAGGGTTTCTTTAAGGGTTAAAAATTATATGTAATTAACATCACTAAAATAACAAGCATTTCAGTATGTAAAAAGTAGCATATATGTTGTCAGTGATAGAAGATATAAAGAATGGAAAAAGGGATAGATAAGTTTGTCATAGAGTTGGTTGTTTTTGAATAGAAAATAAAGTCTTTAGGATTATTTAGTATATTACATGGGAAGCATTGTCAATAAAAGGTAACATTAAGCCTTCTTCACATTATGTCTACATGAGTATATATATTATAAATGTTCCAGAAGTGATATGAAGCTCCTAGAAATCTTATATGTCCTGACATAAAATATTATCTGTCACATCATCAAAACTGAGGCTCACACTAAAGGGAGAGAACCCAAGTATTAGGAAAATGCCCTGACTTTCTTACAAAGGCAACCACAACAGAATCTGTAAAGATTATGGCACATGTAGATAAAGTCCATTCTGATTCTACAAAATTATCCCCTCATTGTCAGATTTCTGCCATCCTGATGTCCTTGTAACAGCATGCTCCTAAATGAAAGAAATTAAGGTGTCTTTAATTCAGTAGCTGTGAATTAAACAATCAGGGCTATGGGAAACCCAAGACAGCTGCTTGGCTCTTCCCTGCTCCCTGGCAAACCCCACTCTTTTATTTTTGGTTGCATTGGGTCTTAGTTGCAGCAGGTGGGATCTTCATTGCGGCATGCAGGATCTTTCATTGGGGCGCTCGGGCTCCTTGTTGCAGTGCGCAGGCGCTCTAGTTGTGGGGCTCTCTAGTTGTGGGGCGTGGGCTCCATAGCGCATGGGCTCTGTAGTTTGCAGCAAGCTGGCTCTCTAGTTGAGGCTCGCAGGCTCAGTAGTGTGGCACATGGGCTTAGTTGCCCTGAGGCATGTGGGACCTTAGTTCCCTGACCAGAGATCAAACCCGCATCCCCTGCATTGGAAGGCGGGTTCTTTACCACTGGACCCCCAGGGAAGTCCCCAAACCCTCCTTTTTATTTGATGTGTTAAAGCCTTCGCTTGCTGCAAGGTTGATGCCCTCACAATGACCAAGAAACTGTTTAAAAATATGTTTTCCACTTGGGGCATACCTTCTACAGTCTTCAGTGATCAGGGCATCTGCTTCACTGGGCAAATCCTACAAGCCTTAACACAAACCCCTCACAAACTTCTTGAAATTGTCACTGTCACTATCATCCTCAATCATCAGGTGAGCTCAACAAAACTAACGGAAAAACTGGACTCAGAACAAGAATTAATTACATAGGATTGAATGAACTGATAAATATGATTATATTTTTTACGACTCTTTGTCTGAAATATTGCTGACTTTTAATCTTTGTTTTTCAAGGGAACCTTAAAGGGAGTCTTTCCCCTTAACCTAATTATGACTTGCAGCAACTTGGAAAATTATACCCATCATAAACAGAATTGAAGCATTTACGTTTTCTCTCTACCCAATCCCTCCAGAATTTGGAAACTTAGATTCCTAGCAGCCTTTCCAGGTGAATAAGGAAGGCTGTTTCCTGACAGATGAAGAACCTCAAGATATGTTGGAACTCGAGAAGAGAGAAATCCATCTAAATCTGCAGGTATTTCCTGGCATGGCTAATGGCATGGCTTTCCTAGCTTTGAGAGGCCTTTTAAAATTTGTTTGAGATCCCTTAGGAAAAGTTTCACAAAACCAAATTTAAAAGAGCCCATATAATCAATGCCACTTATGTAGATAATCAGGCAAAGTGTACTGAAACCAGACTTGTCATGCAGACAAATCAGTCTTAATTTGACTCTATTTGGTAAAAATGAGGGTAATTTAGAGAGAAAAATTTTGTTTCAGTGATATACCTCTGTGAATATTGATGTTTTATATATATACATCAGAGGTTTTGTATTTACTACCTACACCCAAGATGTCTCTTTGTTGTATGTAGCATTATTTTACAATTTAACTGAATTATTAAAAGTATATTCTAAGCTTGTTTCTGAAGCTGATCACAGTAATCTATCTTTGGATGAGGATCAGATGCCCCATGACCTGCACCCAGGAGATTATGAATGCTGGAAAAGACATCATTTAAAGGACTCCCTCTCCAACTTAGATGGAAGGACCCTTCTCAGATGCTCTGAAGTAACACATACACAATAAAACTGAAGGGAATTGACTCTTGAAATTATATTTTCCACTTAAGAATGGCCTCTGTGCTAGACTGGTCTATAGAAAAGAGTGCTGACCTCAAACCACCATGACTGCATTTTATTAATGGATTCTATTCTTGCTCCTAGGGGTAACATTCAAGAAACTCCCTTTGACAATGCAAATCTAAGTTGGTTTACAGATGGGTCCTACTTAAAAGATGAACAAGGACATTTTTGAGCTAGATATGCAGTAACATCTGCAGTGGATATAATTGAAAGCCCTTATTTACCAGAAATTAAGTCAGCACAACAAGATGAATTAATGGCTTTAACTCAGGCTTGTCAACTAGCTAAAGACCAGAGAGCAAATGTTTATACTGGCAGTCCTTATGCCTTTGGAGTGACACATGACTTTGGAATGTTAAGGCAACGAGTTTTTTTTTGTTTGTTTTTTAAAAAACTGCTTCAGGACAACCTATTAAAATATGGAAAACCAGTTGCAGAGTTATTAAATGCTATACAATTGCCAAAAGAGTTAGCAGTTATTAAAACCCCAGGACATTCCAAATATGAGACTATGAAAGCTGAAGGAATTCAGCTTGCTGTTGCTACCACTGAGCAAGCAACTTTAAATAATCATTCTGTCCAGTCTCAAGAATGTCCATTGCTCTCTGTTAGCCCTGCTGACTCAGTGAAGGATTTCCTTCTACAGGCTCAAGAAATTGCCACCGAAAGAAGAGAAACAGATGTGACAACAAAAAGGGGGAATTTTTAACCCTATCACACAGATATGGTTTGGACCTGATATTAAACCTCTAGTACCTGTTGGAGCCCAGTTGCTCTTGTTCCAGCATATATTGTACATTCCTTAACTAATTGGGCACCTGAGAAAATGATTCTATGGTCAAACAGTACATTTGGAAACTTTCTCCCATGGTGGCTCATAAAGTACATGCTCGTTGTAATATATGTCCTAAATATAATCCTGGAAAGTCACTTCAGGGGTCACAAGGCCAACTTCCCCCTTCCTAAGTGAGCTTCTGGGGTATGGCAGTTGGACTTCGTACAGATTTGACCATGTCAAGGAAGTCAGTATATCTTGGTAATGATCTGCATGTTTTCACGCTGGGTTGAAGTTTTAACAGTAGGTAAGCTGTTATTAGAAAATATAATTCCTATTTGGGGAAGTCCTTCTGAATTACACAGTGACTGGGGAACTAATTTAACTGAACAAATAATTAAATCTACTTGTGACATTTGGCCAATAATGCCGCATTTTCACTGCACTCATCATCCCCAATCTTCCGGATTGGTAGAAAGGACTAATGGCACTATCAAAATGCAATTAGCAAAACTTCCAGAACCATTTAATCTCTCATGGCCAAAAGCTCTTCTGCTATCGCTTCTCAACCTTAGATCTATGCCTTTTGGTAAACATCAGCTATCTCCTTTTGAAATCATAACAGGATGGCCTATGCGATTAGATGAAGAAGTATATGAACCAACTTCACTCCAAGGAGATATATTACATTATTGTCAGGGCCTTAGTAAAATGAAAAATTAGTAGCTAACTCCTTTCACAATGAGCTCCTGGGAGATGAAGACCTTAAGGATCATGGATTATAACCTGGAAATTTTGTTTTTTTGGAAAAGACCTAAAATAGAAGATTCTTTGCAGGCACGTTGGAAAGGACCTTACCAAGTATTATTCACTAATCCATGGCCTGCCAAATTAGAAGTCATAGACTCATGGATTCACATCTCTATTTTTAAAAAGACCCCTCCACCTGAATGGACTTCATCCCTACGTCTGACACCTGATTTTGACTAAGATCAATGCCACCAAGCCAGGACGAGAAGAGGATGACAGCAGTAGTAAGCAGCTAACCCAAGAGTCTGGACCAGGCCTGTAAGATTCACCCTACTAACTTAACTGTACTATTTACCAAATGTCTGTCTCTTTATCAAAATTTAAAGTTACTGTTTTACTTCTGACTATACTTTGCCATAATGTACAGGGTGAAAAGAAAATTCTTTAGTAAAGTTGTCACAGAGTATAGTGACTGGGGGCCATCTAACCAATTGTTGGATCTGTCATCAAATTCCTCGGTCAATATAAGACCAATAGAAGCCCCTCATAATTCCTGTCATCAACTTTTCAGACGTCACTAATGTAACCACTTAC
Organism: Physeter macrocephalus; assembly: GCF_002837175.3. NCBI lineage: Eukaryota > Metazoa > Chordata > Mammalia > Artiodactyla > Physeteridae > Physeter > Physeter macrocephalus. The sequence continues at coordinate 49,655,566 of NC_041214.2, read as the reverse complement.
CTAGACCAACCTCCCTCTGGCATAACCTTTCAGGGTCAAATTATTTAACATATTAATATGTCCATCATTTCATACTATCCTCAGTCCTTAGAGACTGAGTACAACTCACCCTAGGACTCCTTTGCTCTGCCTCTTACTTAATTGAAAAATGTCTTTAAAGATGCAAGAAAATTATGCCAGCAACTCCCTTTTACCAAATTCCATAGAAATGTTTTTTGGAAAGCCTGCAAGAGAAATGACCCATGGTTTAATACCATCTGAACAAAACCCCCAATTAATGAGAGCATTCTGGGAGGGATCACTTGTGCCCCCCACCAAGTTTTGTCTTTATACGTAGTGTTGGAATTGACTCACCTTCCCAAGGATGGGCACATAAATGTCTTAATAACTGACAGATAGGTTTATGTTTTTTAGGACATTATGTTACCCCGTTGTCTATACATCAGGAAATAGATGACCCTCCTTTCTCTCTTCAAGAGACAGAGTCAAGAGATCCATGTTAGCAAGATACCAAGTTATCTGGTGGCAAAAATCTTTTGGGAATCTTGGCTCCTAATGCAAGAGTTTGTCAACAAAGTCATGCTCAGAAATCTATCAGCCATCATTGGTCAAATAACTGAAAAGATTGCAAACAACATTGTAGCACAGCAGACATCCCTAGATTTCTTAGCTCAATTAATACTAGATCCTCTGCTGGCTAAACAAGGAGGTATTTGTGCTATTGCTTATACTACTTGTTGCACTTCTATTAATACCTCTGGAGAAGTTGAGATACACCTAGAAAGAATTTCTCAAAAGGCCAGATGTAAGCAAAACTGACACTTTAAATGACCTGTTTAGTTGGCTCCCTTAGGAATAGACATTTTTTTCCGCTTTGCTTTACATATAATTATCATTTTCATAATACATATTATTCTTTTCTTAGCTATCAAGCTTCTCATAACATGTATCATTGCTTGCTTCCAGTCTACTGCTAATAAAAGCACACACACAATGCTTGTGTGATGATTTGATATGGCTGATAAAATGTATAGATTATGAAAATGCTTCCCTGTCAATATATCTCTGTGCTTATCCATTACATTCAATTAATTACCTGCCCCCCAAGGATAATAACTAGGCAACTCTATTCCTAAGGGAAAAAAGAGGAAAGAGGCAGGCCTAGCACCGAGGGATGGGATGGACCCAGGGCAGGAACAATGACCATCCCAACATCCAGGGACAATTTTTGATAATTAATGCTTTCTACTGAAAGATATATGATCAAATGGGGGGAATTGATAAAAGAAATTTTCACGTACTGATATATAGGGAAGTCATTCTGGCTTATACGTGAGTTAACTTGAATTTTATGCTAACAAAAATAGCCTGTTTTTGGCCTATCAAACATACTGTGTACATCTGCTTTAATTCTTAAAGAAAAGGGCACACTGACCAGAAACAAATAATGTACATGTTAAAAGTCATGATTAAATGCCCCTCTTCCTGGGGCACCAATGATTGTATCCCTTTGAGGATAAGACTCCCTTCCCAGGTGCCAAGCCCATACTGTATGTGCTGTACCTCTATGTGCTGGTCTGTTTTTTGAAACCATAAAGAAATGTATCCCTGATTTGTTTAGTATTCTTTGTTCTGACAAAATGAAACTGCTGAAAATGTGCTTCTCTAGAGCAGTTTCTTAGAGTAATCTGGGAAGCAGTCTTCTGGGTTAGTCTTCAGTTTGGCTCAAAGAAAACTTTATTCTATTTTTAGTATTGATTATTTATTGCTTATTTTGATTGACAAAGGGGAAGAGAAAAAGTTATGCTTAAACTTAACTCTAACCTTGACCACTTTAGCCACTTTCATTTGACATGGTCTAGGAAGCCCTAGACATAGTAATTAAATGAAAAAAAAAAAAAAAAAAGAACTAAAAGTAATCTGATGGCAGAGGAAAAAGTAACATTGTCACAGTCGGTAAATGACACAATACTCTACATAGAAAATCTGAAAATGACACCCAAAATCAAATAGACCTCATCAGAAAATTCAGTTAAGTTGAAGAATACAAAATTAATCTATAGAAATCAGCTGCATTTCTATACACTCACAAAAAATTATCAGAATGAGAAATTAAGAAAATAAACCCTGGGACTTCCCTCGTGGTCCAGTGGCTAAGACTCTGTGCTCCCAATGCAGGGGGCTCGGGTTCGATTCCTGGTCAGTGAATGAGATCCCATATGCCACAACTAAAGATCCTGCATGGCACAACTAAAAAAATATCCCACATGCTGCAATGAAGATCCTGTGTGCTGCAACTAAGACCTGATGCAGCCAAATAAATAAATATTTAAAAAAAGAAAACCCAATGAAAATGACATTAACCAAAATAAAATCCCTAGGCATACACCTAACCCAGGAGTTAAAAGACCTGTACTCAGAAAATTGGAAGACCTTGATGAAAGAAATTGAAGACCACATGAATAAATGACAAGATATGCTGTGCTCATGGATTGGAAGAATTTCTGTTCCTCAAATGGTTCTCCACACCCCAAGGTAATCTAGAGATTTGAGGCTATTTATATCAAGATAGCAATGAAATAATTTGGAGAATTAGAACAAAGCATTCTAAAATGTGTATGGAAACACAAAAGAATCTGAATAGTCAATACAATCTTAAGAAAGAAGCACAAACCTGGATATATCACCTTCCCTGATTTCAAACTATACTACAAATCTAGAATCATCAAGACAATATGGTTTTGGCACACATAAAAAAATACATATAGATCCATGAAATAGAACGGAGAGCCCAGAAATAAACCCAGGCTTCTATGGTCAACTTATCTATGACAAAGGAGCTGAGAATATACAACAGGGTAAAGATAACCTCTTCAATTGATGGTGTTGGGAAAACTGGACAGCTACATGCCCAAGAATCAAACTGGACTACTTTCTCATACCATCTACAAAACTAATGTCAAGATGAATCAAATACTTCCACGTAAGACCTGAAGCCATGGAACTCCTAGGAGAAAACATAGGCACTATGCTCTTTGACAATGCAGAGCATACTGCAGAGTATGCAGTTTGCTCTTAGCAGTATTTTTTGGACCTGTCTCCTTAAGCAAGGGAAACCAAGTCAAATAAACTAATGGGACTGCATCCAACTGAAAAGTTTTCCAATGGCAAAGGAAATCATACACAAAACAAAAAGGCAGCCTACTGAACCTGAGAAAATATTTGCAAACTATGTATCTAAAAGGGGGTTCAGGGCTTCCCTGGTGGCGCAGTGGTTGAGAGTCCGCCTGCCGATGCAGGGGACACGGGTTCGTGCCCTGGTCTGGAAAGATCCCACATGCCGCGGAGCAGCTAGGCCCGTGAGCCATGGCCACTGAGCCTGTGCGTCTGGAGCCTATGCTCCACAACGGGAGAGGCCACAACAGTGAGAGGCCCGCGTACCGCAAAAAACAAAAAAACAAAAAAACCAGACACAAATCTTGAATTAAGATATGCCTTTTTCCAAAAATAGAAAAATAAGTACACATTAGAAATTATAGACAAGCTGCACAACACCAAAAAGAAAGGAAAAACTTAAAAGCAGTGATAGAGATAAACTGCGAAGTTGAGAACAAAATCTCCACAGACTTGTTAGAAGTCAAAACACAGAGAAATACAGGTTAAGACTGTCAGAATTGGATACTTAGATAAAATATCTGTAGTGGATAAGGAAAAAAAGCACTAAGAGATTTGATTACCAACAGAAGCTTCTTAAGACCACATTCAAGAAGAAAGAAAAGCCTTCCTGTATGAAGGTCTGAAACTAAAAATCAAAGAAAGAAACTTGTAAACATATGGGAATATTAGACCATCATGGGCATTGAACTAAAAAAGCACATGGAAAACTCTACAGCATCCGTTTCAAAAGTATTTGGACATATCAAAAGTGTAATCCCATACATTTTACTTAAATCAGATCGCTAATCCTGTGCATCTTAAATAATTTGACTGATAGCAGAATAATCTATTTTTCAGACAATTATTAAAAATGATGGCATCTGTCATATATTTTGTATCATATGGATTGATCAGAACTGATTAGCATAAAATGACTGACAGTGGCATAGACCCAGCTCTCAATTTTCAAGAGATTTTTTTTTTCTTTATGTTGTCTATGAACTTGCATCAAAGTAATCACATTGTGATCTTTTTCTAGAGACTGTGCTTAATATAGGGAAATCCTCTCATGCCTTAAAAAAAAAAAAGAAAAAACCACTTAAATCCCTAGTAATGAAGAAAATTCCCCTCATGTCTTAATCAAGATATCAGAACCCTTTGTAAAATTTCACTGAATAATTTAGCAATTACTGTCTTGTGTTATGTGCCATTGACACAGGCAAAATTATTTTATATGCTTGATTCAACCTAGGACTTATGTGACAGTAAAAAAAAAAAAAAAAAAAAAAAATTGGAAAATCACCATATCCACTCAGAATCTTCTGAGTTGGGAGTGTTAAATTATGTTTTCAAGGTCACTTCTAACTATAGTAGCTCATATAAATGTGTAAGGCAATACAAATAATTTAGTATTATTGACTCTTACTCAGAAATCCATGACTGAGATAGAACATTGCTCTAAAACTCTCTGATATGTATGAGTTTATAAAAGATAAATTGCATATTTGATTAAATGGTTGTCTCTATTTCTTCAAAAGCTTAATGTAGTAAAGGGACACTTTTATCTCAACTGCCAACACCAAACAACACAACATGCCAGCAACAGAAATCTTTACTCACAGCATGTTGGGTTCTGCTTTCATGTTGCACCCAGAGGAAAATATAAACTTAAAGTCACACTAATCTCCACATTTGAAGGATCACCGTCCAAGCACCAACAAAGCAACACTGTGCATGGACTACTACTATGTAAGTAATTACACCTATAATAGTAGCCCATGCACAATGCTGTTTTACATTTACATATATAATATACATACATGTGTGTTTATATATATACAAATATATAATATATGTAATTTTTATTAATATCCTGCATGTACTATAAAGCATTACCAAAAAGATCATAAAATAGATAAAATAACAGGTAAGGATTTAAATATTGTCTTCTCTCACCCTATGAGATACAAAGCTTACACTCCCTGATTTGAAAATGAATATTACATAATTCTGAAAAATACATTAGCTGCTGGATTATCAAATGGCATCTTTTTCCAGTGAGATTCTAGAGGTCATTGCTGCTGAGCCTGAACAGTTGAGCCACCCTTCCTGTAGATTTTGGTTGATACCTAAAGTAAAAGGCACTCAGTCAAATATGAAGTCAGATAAATAATGAATACTTATTTCAGTACAACTATTTCCCAAGTATTTCATACGAATATTGCCAATAATACAACTTGATAACATACAAGAATAACGTTTTACTTCACACTGCAAACACGGAAGTGTGTTCTATTTCTATGTTCAACTTTAAATAGACATAAAGTTGCCTGTTTCAGAGAGACACTGCTTTTTTTTTTTAAGTTTTGCATTTTGTTGAGAATTTTTGTATTTATGTTCATCAGCTATATTGGGCTATCATTTTCACTCCTTGCAATGTCCTTATCTGGCTTTGGTATCAGTGTAATGCTGGCCTCGTAGAATAATTTTGGATGTGTTCCCTCCTCAAGTTTTTGAAAGACTTTGAGAAGGATTTGTGTTAATTTTTTTCAAATGTTTGGTAGAAATTGCTAGGGAAGCCATCTGGTCCTGTGGTTTTCTGTGTTTGGAGGATCTTTGATTACTGACTTAATGTCTTTATTTGTTATTTGTTCAGATTTTCTGTTCATAATTCATCCTTGGTAGGTTGTGTGTTTCTAGAACTGTATCCATTTCTTTTAGATTATATAATTTGTTGGCATATACTTCATAGTAGCTTCTGATGATCCTATACACTTCTGTAGTATCAGTTGTAACGTCTCCTGTCTCATTTCTGGTTTTATTTATTCAAAACCTCTCTCTCTTCTCTATTTTAGTTATTCTAGATAATAATTTGTCAATTTTGTTTATGTTCTCAAAGAACCAACTTTTAGTTTTGTTGATCCTTTCTATTGTTTTCCTGGTGTGTGTTTCATTTATTTCCACTGTGATATTTATTATTCATTTTGCTAACATTGGGCTTATTTTTTTTCAGGTTCTTGAGGTGTAAATTTAGTCTCTTTATTTGAGACCATTTTAATATCTTAACATATGCATCTAACACTAAAACATCATCTCAGAACTGCCTTTGCAGCATGCCATAGGTTTGATATGTTGTACTTCCATTTTCATTTGTTTCAATATATTTTTAAAATTTCCCTTTTAATTTATTTTTTGATATGTTGGTTGTTCAAGTGTATTGTTTAGTTTCTACGTATTTGTAAATTTTCTAGCTTTCCTCTTGTTGATTACTAATTCCATACCCTTGTGTTCAGAAAATATAGCTGGTATGATTTCAATCTTAAATTTGCTAAGACTTTTGTGTCTTATCATATATATGATCTATATATGGAGAATGTTCCATGCACACTTGAGAAGAATGTGTATTCTGCTTCTGTTGGATGGAATGTCCTATATGTGTCTCTTAATTAAATTTGGTCTAAAGTATGGTTCAATTACAACACTTCCTTATTGATTTTCTGCCTGGATGATCTGTCCATTGCTTATTTTTATTAATAATCATTAACAACCATCCATATTATTAATGATTACTGATATTATATTAATAATTAATAATATTATTACTGTTCATTGCTGATCATTACTGTAATAGATGTTGATGTCCCCTACATTTTTGTAATGTTGTCTATTTCCTCCATCACATCTGTTAATATTTGCTTAAAATGCTTACCTGTGCCGATGTTGGGTGTGTATATACAGACTTATGATTGGTGTATCTTTCTGATGTAATTACCCCTTTGCCATAATGACCTCCCTTAATTCTTGCTACTGTTTTTTGCTTAAAGTATATTTTGGCTGATATAAGTATTACTACCCCACTGTCTTCATTTTCACTCCTGTTGAATATATTTTTCCACCCCTTCACTTTGAGCTTTTGTGTGTCTTTAGAGCTGAAGTGCATCTCTTGCAGGCAGCATATAGTCGGGTCTTCTTTTTATCCATCCGGCAAACCCGTTTCTTCTGTTTGAATTTACTCCATTAGCACTGAGAGTGGTTATTGAAAGGTAAGGACTGACCGCTGCCATCTCAGTGATTGCTTTCTGGTTGTTTGCATTCCCATTGATTCTTTTTGCCTTTGTTTCTGCCTACTTTTGTAAATCTGTGGTATTCTATTCCCCATTTTTGTATGTTTTCCTGAATCTTCTCTAGATTTTTACTACCACAAGGCTTACATAAAAATCTCATTGATAAAACAATTACTCTCATGGACTATTAATAGTTGACCAACAACAGTAGGGAGAAATGTCTAAATCAGTGGTTTGCAAATATTTTTAATCATGTCATTCCATCAGTAAATTTTTTGATAATACACAGCTAATATATGTATGCTCATTTATAAATTCTATACCTATATAATTGTACAATTATTCTATGGTACATAAAGTCTACAGGAATGAAGTATAGAGTGGTGCATTAAAAATCAAAACGGAGGGGCTTCCCTGGTGGCGTAGTGGTTGAGAGTCCGCCTGCTGATGGAGGGGACATGGGTTCGTGCCCTGGTCTAGGAGGATGCCACATGCCGCAGAGCGGCTGGGCCCGTGAGCCATGGCCGCTGAGCCTGCGCGTCCGGAGCCTGTGCTCTGCAACGGGAGAGGCCACAACAGTGAGAGGCCCGCGTACCGCAAAAAAAAAAAAAAAAAGGCCCGCGTACTGCAAAAAAAAAAAAAAAAATCAAAACGGAGGCTTTGATATTTTTTCTGTACCCTCCCCAGTGGATCGCCTTAGGCACCGAGCTTTGGAGACCACTGTCCTAAAGGTTGCTGATGCAAAAGACATATTACAAAACTTTAAAGCTGAGTCTCTTAGTTTTAGAAGAATCTGATTCTTCATGAACGCAATTCCAAATGTATACAGGTACCATACCCGTGTCTTCATTAACAATGATTAGATTTACTGTCCAGATTTTTATAAGGAGAGTACGCTACATCAATTTGAAAAAAAAAACAATCCAAATCCAAAACCAAAACCCAAAACCCAAAACAGAGACTCTATAGATGACTTTCAATGCAAAGTTACTTGGAAATATTTCAAGCTAGTACTTCATGAAATATAAAATGAGACCAATTAATTGTGAATTTTCATCTTGAATACACATTGGCTTATTTGAAATTAATTATAATTTTGTTTACCATAAGCTTTTTACTGTTTTTCTTTATATAAATTAGACTTGTTTCCTTAAGATTTTTTATTATTTATACACATGTAGGTATTTCAATTTATATTAATAAGAATTATTACAAATTGTGTCTGAATTTCATAGCAAATAGTATATATAATACTAAACACTACAAAACAGACTTGTTTAATAGTTTAATAGATCTGTTTAACCCTTCTTAAATGACTCTTCAGGCCATATTTTCTGAGTAACGGATGACTCCACACTCCATTTTCTTACTAAGGTTAGCTGTATTCATTTCCTTTGAGTACATTTAAATACATTGAGGTTAATCTTTTATTGCAATAGCCTGATTTATTTTCTTTATAAACTTATTTAAAGTAAATTTTATATTTATTTTCTCTAACTAGCACCATCCATCAAAATGGTTTACAAAACAAAATAGTGCTTAAAAGCTTATAAAGAAAAACCTACCCCATTGCAACCCCCAGTTCTGTTTCCCTAAAACAACCACTTTTAATTATTTTTAGCTCTTTCTTCTGGTATTTGATTTTCCATTGTGGTAGTTGAGGATTCAGTTTTCTTATTTTCTCTCCTTCCCCATCTACCATCCTGTAATACAGTTACAGCACAATTTGGGGTTAAATCAATATTCTATGTTTACATTATTATTACTGTGTAATTATTGTTCAATGTTGATTACTTTTCCTTCTTCATAGGCCATTTTGTTTTTCTTCGGGTTAATAATTGCCTTTTTTTGTTGTTTGTATTCCTAGTTTTCTATGTACCTATTATTTCTTCTTCTCAGATCTTCCAAACGATTATAAAAGCCCTCTCTGTACTATTTCCACATAGTCAACATGACAGTTACTCTCAACGTTGTTTTTCTGGACACTCATTTCCTGTAGCTGTTTGCTGTCATGTAGACGGGTTTGACTTCAGGTCTGCTGCACAGGCACTGTCCTGGAACTTTCATGCCCCTATCCAACTGTAGTCTATTTTTTACATCTTGTGTCTTTTTCAACTTCCCTATTTGGCTGAAGTGTATCTTCTAGTACTTTCCTAAGAAAGAGTGCTTTGGAATTATAATTTTTTTATTTTATAAAAAAATTCTTATTTAAATTTGTTGAGGTGTAATTGACATACAAAATTATATCAGTTTCAGGTATACGACATGATTCATATTTATATACGTTATGAAGTGATCATCACAATAAGTCTAGTTAACATCTATCACCTTACATAGTTACAATGTTTTTCCCTTGTGTTGAGAACTTCTAAGATCTATTCTCTTAGCAACTTTCAAATAGGTAATACATTATTATTAACTATAGGCACCATGCTGTACATTACTTCTCCATAACATATATATCACTGCAACTCTTCTGCACTGATGGGCATGTTCTATATCTGTATTGTCTAATATGGTAGCCGCTAACTACATGTGACTGTTGGGCACTTGAAATGTGGCTAGTGTGACTGAGGATATGAATTTTATTAAATTTTAATTACTTTAAACATCCCTATATGACTAGTGGCTACTTATTGGACAATGACTAGTGTAGTTCTTAATGACTGAGTTGTATTTTGCCCAAATGAGAGAATAAAGTACTCTTAGGATGCTTGAGCATTTAATTCCCAAATAAATGGTTTCTAGATTTTTTCTTTCTGTAGAACACTACTTCATGAGCACAGGCTTTTCAACCACCACATAAGCACATTGTTGAGCTATGTAATAATCTGTCACATGTGGGTGACAAAAGCACATATCAAGGGCTATAAAAACATCAACATTCAGTTTTTATCACAATATTTTCAACTGTAGCAGATCGTCATAATGCTACATAAAATTTTACAAATGAGAAAATTAGTTTTTTCACCCACAGTTGTCTAATTCTCAATCATAACTTAAAATTAACTTCTTAGCTTAGAATGATGTATTAGCTTTCTACTGCCCTTCTTTACTTATTAATACCCGAGTTACTCTGATGGTATTTATCTATGCAGATTTAAGTAAAGCTGCAATTCATAGAGCCTATAAAAATAAGCTGTGGTGTGTGTGTGTGTGTGTGTGTGTGTGTGTGTGTGTGTGTGCGCGCGCGCGCGCGCGCACACACACACATGAAAGCATATCACCACAAGGGGGCAGCCTTGTCATATTTTATTTTTCTCTTTTCTTGTGCTACGTTTATTTACTCCCAGAAAAGAATCACAGAATTGCCAAGTGATGTTTAAGCTGCATGAGACAAAATGTATTGAAAATGTGACCAGAAAAAAAGGTCTATTCAGATCTTCTGCCCATTATTAAATTGGATTGTTAGGGTTTTTTTTTTTTTTTCTATTGGTTGTATGAGTTCTTTGTATATTTTGACATTAACCCCTTATTGGATATATGATTTGCAAATATTTTCTCCCATTCAGTGGGATGCTTTTAAATTTTGTTAGTGGTTTTATTTTCTGTGCAGAAGCTTTTTAGTTTGATGAAGTCTCACTTGTTTTTTGCTTTTGTTACTTTGCTTTTGGTGTCAGTTCAAAAATTTATTCCCAAGACCTATGTCAAGGAGCCTATGTTTTCTTCAAGGAGTTTTACAGTTTTGGGTCAAGTCATTAATCCATTTTGAGTTAATTTTTGTGTATGGTGTAAGATAGGGTCCAGTTTCATTCTTTTCCTTGTGGCTGTCCAGTTTTCCCAACACCATTTGAAGTTAGAATTTTTAGATGCTTGCATATCACAAAATATTTTGGAAACCCTCATATTTGGTTGGTAGTTTGGCTAGGTGTACTATTCCCAAGTGAACATCATAATCCTTCCAAATTTTGAAGGCTTTACTTCAGTCTTCTGGTACCTAGTTTTGCTCTTAAGAAATCCAATGCTATTCCTATTTCCATTGTTTGATACGTGAGTTGTTTATCTCTCTGGAAACGTTAGGATACTCCTTGTATCCACTGCTTTGGATGGGTCTCTTTCCATTCAATGTGTCTAGAGCACTAAGTGTGCTCTTCAATCTGGAGACTTAAAACTTCAGTCCTGGGAATTTTTCCTGCATTGTTTCTTCACTACTTTTCTTCTCTGCTTTCTGTTTCCTCTTCTAAAATTCCTATTAGTCTTAGATGTTGTATTCTAAATTATCTAAAAAATAATTCTTCTCTTAGTTTTCAGCCCTTAGTACTTTAGAGTTATTTCTGCTGATTCTACTGAATATTTTACTTTGATGATCATATTTTTAATTCCCCCAAATTTCATCTGTTCTTTATCCCATTTTCATGGAATGCTGCTTTTATTCTCTCTCAGGATAATATAGACTTTTCAGCATCTTGCATTGTTTCTGTATCTTCTGGGTCCGTCTTTTTTTTTTCTTTACTGTTTCATTTGCACTCTATTTTCTTTTGGAGATTTTCCTCAAATGTCTGTTGATCTAAGCTGGTCCTTAATGCTTATGAGGAAGACACTGAAAAGGCTGTTGGAAGTTCTGTGTGTTCCAGTGAAGGTTGTCATCTGGTGGACTTCAGTAGAGCACAGTGGACATTTTTCTTTGGAGATCTCCCACGTCATTACTTAAACTTCTTCCAGATAATGCACCTCCAGTATCTTTCCTGAGGCAATGTCCATCTGTCTGCTGTCATTCTGGGAGCAGTGTGGATGAAGAGATCTCACAGAGCCACATTCAGTTGATAGATTTTTACCGAATTCCCATGAGTTCAGCCTCTCTCTGCTTGGTGTCTTTCTGGTTCAATTTCTTTGGAAAATCAATCTGTTTTTCTCTTAGTGGCAAAGGGAACTCAGTTTACTGGTAGTGCCATGTGTGGGTTTGGGAAGGGACCTGGGGACTTGATCTTGATTTCATGTTTTTAGCTTTTTACTACATTTTTCCTTTGGGAAGATCCCTGGGGTCTAAACGGGCTCTCTTTGGGCCTTCCTATTCTCAGACACATAGATTGGGAATTCTGTTCTTCATCTACTTTCCATCTTCCAAAAATTCATTGGAATATCTCATCCTCTGTTGTTACCAAGCATATTCTCATTTTTATAAGGAGAGTACGCTACATCAATTTGAAAAAAAAAAACAATCCAAATCCAAAACCAAAACCCAAAACCCAAAACAGAGACTCTATAGATGACTTTCAATGCAAAGTTACTTGGAAATATTTCAAGCTAGTACTTCATGAAATATAAAATGAGACCAATTAATTGTGAATTTTCATCTTGAATACACATTGGCTTATTTGAAATTAATTATAATTTTGTTTACCATAAGCTTTTTACTGTTTTTCTTTATATAAATTAGACTTGTTTCCTTAAGATTTTTTATTATTTATACACATGTAGGTATTTCAATTTATATTAATAAGAATTATTACAAATTGTGTCTGAATTTCATAGCAAATAGTATATATAATACTAAACACTACAAAACAGACTTGTTTAATAGTTTAATAGATCTGTTTAACCCTTCTTAAATGACTCTTCAGGCCATATTTTCTGAGTAACGGATGACTCCACACTCCATTTTCTTACTAAGGTTAGCTGTATTCATTTCCTTTGAGTACATTTAAATACATTGAGGTTAATCTTTTATTGCAATAGCCTGATTTATTTTCTTTATAAACTTATTTAAAGTAAATTTTATATTTATTTTCTCTAACTAGCACCATCCATCAAAATGGTTTACAAAACAAAATAGTGCTTAAAAGCTTATAAAGAAAAACCTACCCCATTGCAACCCCCAGTTCTGTTTCCCTAAAACAACCACTTTTAATTATTTTTAGCTCTTTCTTCTGGTATTTGATTTTCCATTGTGGTAGTTGAGGATTCAGTTTTCTTATTTTCTCTCCTTCCCCATCTACCATCCTGTAATACAGTTACAGCACAATTTGGGGTTAAATCAATATTCTATGTTTACATTATTATTACTGTGTAATTATTGTTCAATGTTGATTACTTTTCCTTCTTCATAGGCCATTTTGTTTTTCTTCGGGTTAATAATTGCCTTTTTTTGTTGTTTGTATTCCTAGTTTTCTATGTACCTATTATTTCTTCTTCTCAGATCTTCCAAACGATTATAAAAGCCCTCTCTGTACTATTTCCACATAGTCAACATGACAGTTACTCTCAACGTTGTTTTTCTGGACACTCATTTCCTGTAGCTGTTTGCTGTCATGTAGACGGGTTTGACTTCAGGTCTGCTGCACAGGCACTGTCCTGGAACTTTCATGCCCCTATCCAACTGTAGTCTATTTTTTACATCTTGTGTCTTTTTCAACTTCCCTATTTGGCTGAAGTGTATCTTCTAGTACTTTCCTAAGAAAGAGTGCTTTGGAATTATAATTTTTTTATTTTATAAAAAAATTCTTATTTAAATTTGTTGAGGTGTAATTGACATACAAAATTATATCAGTTTCAGGTATACGACATGATTCATATTTATATACGTTATGAAGTGATCATCACAATAAGTCTAGTTAACATCTATCACCTTACATAGTTACAATGTTTTTCCCTTGTGTTGAGAACTTCTAAGATCTATTCTCTTAGCAACTTTCAAATAGGTAATACATTATTATTAACTATAGGCACCATGCTGTACATTACTTCTCCATAACATATATATCACTGCAACTCTTCTGCACTGATGGGCATGTTCTATATCTGTATTGTCTAATATGATAGCCGCTAACTACATGTGACTGTTGGGCACTTGAAATGTGGCTAGTGTGACTGAGGATATGAATTTTATTAAATTTTAATTACTTTAAACATCCCTATATGACTAGTGGCTACTTATTGGACAATGACTAGTGTAGTTCTTAATGACTGAGTTGTATTTTGCCCAAATGAGAGAATAAAGTACTCTTAGGATGCTTGAGCATTTAATTCCCAAATAAATGGTTTCTAGATTTTTTCTTTCTGTAGAACACTACTTCATGAGCACAGGCTTTTCAACCACCACATAAGCACATTGTTGAGCTATGTAATAATCTGTCACATGTGGGTGACAAAAGCACATATCAAGGGCTATAAAAACATCAACATTCAGTTTTTATCACAATATTTTCAACTGTAGCAGATCGTCATAATGCTACATAAAATTTTACAAATGAGAAAATTAGTTTTTTCACCCACAGTTGTCTAATTCTCAATCATAACTTAAAATTAACTTCTTAGCTTAGAATGATGTATTAGCTTTCTACTGCCCTTCTTTACTTATTAATACCCGAGTTACTCTGATGGTATTTATCTATGCAGATTTAAGTAAAGCTGCAATTCATAGAGCCTATAAAAATAAGCTGTGGTGTGTGTGTGTGTGTGTGTGTGTGTGTGCGCGCGCGCGCGGGCGCACACACAAACACACACATGAAAGCATATCAACACAAGGGGGCAGCCTTGTCATATTTTATTTTTCTCTTTTCTTGTGCTACGTTTATTTACTCCCAGAAAAGAATCACAGAATTGCCAAGTGATGTTTAAGCTGCATGAGACAAAATGTATTGAAAATGTGACCAGAAAAAAAGGTCTATTCAGATCTTCTGCCCATTATTAAATTGGATTGTTAGGGTTTTTTTTTTTTTTCTATTGAGTTGTATGAGTTCTTTGTATATTTTGACATTAACCCCTTATTGGATATATGATTTGCAAATATTTTCTCCCATTCAGTGGGATGCTTTTAAATTTTGTTAGTGGTTTTATTTTCTGTGCAGAAGCTTTTTAGTTTGATGAAGTCTCACTTGTTTTTTGCTTTTGTTACTTTGCTTTTGGTGTCAGTTCAAAAATTTATTCCCAAGACCTATGTCAAGGAGCCTATGTTTTCTTCAAGGAGTTTTACAGTTTTGGGTCAAGTCATTAATCCATTTTGAGTTAATTTTTGTGTATGGTGTAAGATAGGGTCCAGTTTCATTCTTTTCCTTGTGGCTGTCCAGTTTTCCCAACACCATTTGAAGTTAGAATTTTTAGATGCTTGCATATCACAAAATATTTTGGAAACCCTCATATTTGGTTGGTAGTTTGGCTAGGTGTACTATTCCCAAGTGAACATCATAATCCTTCCAAATTTTGAAGGCTTTACTTCAGTCTTCTGGTACCTAGTTTTGCTCTTAAGAAATCCAATGCTATTCCTATTTCCATTGTTTGATACGTGAGTTGTTTATCTCTCTGGAAACGTTAGGATACTCCTTGTATCCACTGCTTTGGATGGGTCTCTTTCCATTCAATGTGTCTAGAGCACTAAGTGTGCTCTTCAATCTGGAGACTTAAAACTTCAGTCCTGGGAATTTTTCCTGCATTGTTTCTTCACTACTTTTCTTCTCTGCTTTCTGTTTCCTCTTCTAAAATTCCTATTAGTCTTAGATGTTGTATTCTAAATTATCTAAAAAATAATTCTTCTCTTAGTTTTCAGCCCTTAGTACTTTAGAGTTATTTCTGCTGATTCTACTGAATATTTTACTTTGATGATCATATTTTTAATTCCCCCAAATTTCATCTGTTCTTTATCCCATTTTCATGGAATGCTGCTTTTATTCTCTCTCAGGATAATATAGACTTTTCAGCATCTTGCATTGTTTCTGTATCTTCTGGGTCCGTCTTTTTTTTTTCTTTACTGTTTCATTTGCACTCTATTTTCTTTTGGAGATTTTCCTCAAATGTCTGTTGATCTAAGCTGGTCCTTAATGCTTATGAGGAAGACACTGAAAAGGCTGTTGGAAGTTCTGTGTGTTCCAGTGAAGGTTGTCATCTGGTGGACTTCAGTAGAGCACAGTGGACATTTTTCTTTGGAGATCTCCCACGTCATTACTTAAACTTCTTCCAGATAATGCACCTCCAGTATCTTTCCTGAGGCAATGTCCATCTGTCTGCTGTCATTCTGGGAGCAGTGTGGATGAAGAGATCTCACAGAGCCACATTCAGTTGATAGATTTTTACCGAATTCCCATGAGTTCAGCCTCTCTCTGCTTGGTGTCTTTCTGGTTCAATTTCTTTGGAAAATCAATCTGTTTTTCTCTTAGTGGCAAAGGGAACTCAGTTTACTGGTAGTGCCATGTGTGGGTTTGGGAAGGGACCTGGGGACTTGATCTTGATTTCATGTTTTTAGCTTTTTACTACATTTTTCCTTTGGGAAGATCCCTGGGGTCTAAACGGGCTCTCTTTGGGCCTTCCTATTCTCAGACACATAGATTGGGAATTCTGTTCTTCATCTACTTTCCATCTTCCAAAAATTCATTGGAATATCTCATCCTCTGTTGTTACCAAGCATATTCTCATTGTCCCTCTGAGTAACTTTTCAAAGAAAATTTCTTTTCCTTCATTTTAGCAAGGTTTTGAGAGCTAGATGAGATAAATTCATATAGTCAAGCCACCCTTTAACCCAAAATGGGCAGGCAGTTTACATTATTAAGTCTACACATTAAACTTAACAAACTTTAATGGAAACATAATTTTTACTTGCACTCAAATTGTAAAAGTTCTCTGGAAAAAGTTACTTCATTTTACATGAATAAGCAAACTTTTCTTTGATTCTGTCTTGCCCCTCATTGCAATTCTGCCTAAACTTATACTTATCACTATTTATTTTTATTGCTATTTTATACTCAGGGGTTATTCATTTAAATTTTATTTTCAGTCTTTAAGACTTTTTAGTTTTAAGTGAGGCAGTATTTTTCTAGTTTCAAATAAAGAAGCAGCGATAAATCTCAGAACAGAATCTTATCCTGGTCCAGTTTCTCTCCACTAAAGATATTGTATGGACAGGGCATTGATGAGGTGCTATTATTTTCAGTGAGTATAAAACAAGAAGATAATCCACAGAAATCTGACATGATTTTTTAAAATATTTTAAATAAAATAGTGATGAAATATGTTTTTCAGTGTCTATCACTATGGATATAAATATGGACATTATAGACTCTTAACTTTAAGAGGGGTTATTCTATGGTTAAATTAAAATCTTACAGCATTGATTTGAAACCAAATCATATTTTGGGGGAGGTTTAAATAAAGCTGGAATTTATAGAGACTGTAAAAATAAGCTGTGGTGTGTGTGTGCATTTGGGCACAAAAGCATATCACCACAAGGGGGCAGCCTTGTCTTATTTTATTTTTCTCTTTCCTTGTGCTAGGTTTATTTACTCCCAGAAAAGAATCACAGAATTGCCAAGTGATGTTTAAGCTACATGAGACAAAATGTATTGAAAATGTGACCAGAAAAAGAAAAAAAAGTTTCAGAAAAATGAAAATTTTCCTTTTTCTTTTTTTTCCTGGTGTAGGTAAATTAGATTTTTAAAGATTGAGGCTGGTTTGCTATTATTTATATAGTAAGTGTACTGGCTGGAGTTTTTCAGGCAGCAGAGTAGAAAGTAATAACATAACTGGGGATGTATGGTTTTGCAAATAGTATCTAATTTAATGTCCAAATATATTTCCATTTAAAAGACTGTATCTTTTAATGATTTGTGCTGTGAAACATACCCAGGCCTCACCCCTGAATTTATTTGCAGCCTTGGAGGCTACACAAGGGAACAGACCCTGACTGTGGCACAAAGGACAGTGGCAGACTGGGTAAGGCACAAAGTTGGCCCTAAATGCTGACACCTGCCAAGGAGGCTCCACGCTGCACCATCCCATTACAGAGTGACTCTGGTGGAGGGAATCTGCTGAAAGTGAACTTGCCTCTGAACCCACCAGTTTACATTCTTGACCTTTTCAAATACACATTTTAATCTAAAACCTGCATGTCCTATTTTCCCTCCTGCTCCCACATAAAAAAGGAAGAAAAAGGAAAAAACAAAACTCATTCAACTATAGCATCTTGTGGTGAACAAGACACACATGCCAGACATGATCACTGTCTTCATGGAGCTTATAGGGGCATTATAGGGTGATAAAGGCTAGAGTATCGTCTAGGCAAAATACTGTTACGTTAGTCAGGATGGGCCATGGTTTGCTTCGGTAACAAGTAACTTGAAAGTCTCAGCAGCTTAAAACAGTGGCAAACTACAGCCTGTGGGACAGATCCAGCTGCGGCCTGTTTTCGTATGTCCTGTGAGCTAAGAAGGGTTTTATATTTTTAAATGGTGCTAAAAGGAAAAATATGTGACATATGACAGTGACCATATGTGACCCCCAAAGCTTAAGTGTTTATCATCTGGCCCTTTATAGGAAAAGTCTGTCCACCAGCACTGTAGGTCAGTAAGGGAGCTATGCTCAAGAGACCAGACTGGCTGAAGCCCTCCATACCTGCTTCCATATCAGAGGCAGGAAAGAGACAGCATGGCAAACCATACCTCGACTCCTAAAACTTCTGCCCCAAAGTGTCACATATTACTTCTACTCAGAACTCACTGTTCAAAGCAAGCCAAGTTTGCCAGGGTATGTGTTCCTCCCTTGGAAAGAATGTGAGTGAGCAGTTATATAATCTTCCATGACTATTATGCACAGGGGAAAAAAATGTGACTAGCTCTGCCCGGGAGAGCCTTTTGGTGAAGAGTTGGCCAGGAGAGGTAAAAGTGTTTCAGGCAGGGGTACAGCAAATGTAAAGGATTAGAGACCTGAAGTAGTACCGTGTGCCTAGTAGCAAGACGCTCAACAGAGGATTTGGTGGGTGAGAACTGGCACACCGACCTCTGTTCAGAGGTTTATCTTCAGGATTTCAGACTGGAAATTCTGTGATTAGATTTGGGATGGAGGGATCATTGTTATGGCAGGTGAGGGGGCACTGTGGGGAAAGATTGGAGACAGAGCCCCAGTTTAGGAGATGTATCAGTTAGGATGTGTTTGGGTGCAAAAAGCCAGAATACCAATGGTTTAGTTATCTCATAACAAGAGGACTGGATGTGGGCCGGGCCAGGGCTGGTTCAGCAGCTCAAGGAGGTCAGCCACAATCTAGGTTTTTCTATCCTTTCTCTCCATTTTCCCCAGCAGATTGGCCAGATCTCCAGGTATCATTACCAAATTCAAAGACAGGGAAGCAGGATGGCAGCTAGGATAAAAAAATATTCTGCTCTTCTAATGGCTACTCCTTTTACTATGAAAAAAAATCTTTCACAGAGGCCCTTGTTAAACTTTTTATATTCCGTTGGCCAAAGCCAATTTATGTGACCCGCCCTGGCTGTAAAAGAGATACTGTAGGTGAGCTCCCAGCTTCTGCAGTTGCAGATGAGAAAGGGACTGGGTCCGGGCAACGACTTGGAGAGCTAGCTCACGGCACTTGCCACTGAAACCTCTTGACATTTTTCGTAAAAACATGATGTGGGTTTTACCTGTGGCAGAAGGAGAAGAGGATGTGGCAGAAAGATTATATGCAGCAGTTAATTGGGACCCAGAATCGAAAAGATTTGCTGGTCAGTTAATGAGGTGTGAGAAGAGTTGAGAAAGTCTGAGTTTGTTGGATTGTGACATCGTTGGAAGAGAATTGGGTGAGGAAATTTAAGGTGTGGGATTTTAGACAGACTGATTTAGAGATCTGATTGTATCCATTCCTGGTTAAAATTCTTCAAGTAGCTCCCCATGACTTTTAAGATAGAGTTTAGATTTCTTAGGGCACTCGGGGCCCTTTCTTCCTGATCTCACCCTTGCCCTTTGCTCTGTATTCATGGGACAGATTTGCTGTTTCCCAAATGGACCAGGCTGTGGTTGCTCTTCAGCTTCCAAAATGTTGCTCTCTGTCTGGAATGACCTGCTGCTACTCACTTCTAATGCCACTCCTCCAGGTGGCATCTTCGATGTCCACATCTGATAGGTTCCAAGTCTGGGCTCCCTTAGTACATTGAGCTTTCCTTGCTCATAGCACCTGAGACTTTGGTTTATTGCCATCCCCTCCTTGAGGTAAGGGAAACCAGTTTCCTTGACTTTGTTCCTCTGAGAGTACTTAGTAAATATTTATTGAATAAATATATAAAAGAATGAATGAGGAAGTGAGTGAATTAATTTCGAGGTCTTGATATGATAGCTAAGATTGCCTGAAAAGAGTGCTTTAATGCAGGAGGAAGGAATTGGGGATAAAGGTGGAAATCGGCTCCATAAATGGAGAAAGATACAAGCGGTTCCCACTGTCATGTCAGCAAACAGTGTAACCAAAAGTATTGAATTGAAAGATCTTACTTTCTTGAATACCAGCAAAGTTTGAGAAATCAAATTAGATCTGTCTTGTATTGCCAGAATGCTTGGCATTTTAATTGTTTCTAGAGAATTAGAGGATTATAATTGTTGTTGGTGGGCTCAACTGCTTCTGAGAAATCTGTGTCCTCACAGGAGAAAGGAATTAGTTTTGCTCTTCTGATAGGGAACTCAAAGTCTTTATATGTATGTTGTTTCATACACCTGTAAAATATCCTGGTAAATATTTATATGATGAGTCTATTTGTGGCTTTTGCAGGTCTCTTGACTTATCTTGCCTTGAACTTGTTCTGTGGTCTACTTCCTGTTAACCAGGTATAGTGTCTATTTGAGTTTGAGCTGACACAGAACTTTGAGTGCTCTCAAAATACTACAGAATATTGAGTCATTTGTATTGCATACCCTCATAGCATCTGTTGTTGGAAGGGTAGCCATAGAATTTCTGGAATTTCTCTCATATAGCTTTCATGTTACGGAAAAAAAAATCAAGTTTCTTATATTACCATTGGGTCATGTAAAATGAAGAAATATTGAAGCAAATTCAGTCAAACCCAATTTTGTATAAGATTCTCACACTGTTAGTGGGTCATTTTGCAATTCTGAGAATTGAATAGTACTTGCTTGGAGGAAGAGATGAGAACAATAGTAGAGAGAAAGAGCAGGGCGGGTTTCTCCCCCTGGGCCAGCTGATTGTTAGCCTCTTCTGATGAGACAGTGGGCTGGGAGAGAGAATATGGAGACACCAAATCTTCACCACCTCAGGAAAAAATTGGAAATAAAAACTCCCCAATGTTTGGTTTATAAAGCCTTTTAGGTATATATGTGGCCATATAAAAACACTGAAGATGAAGGATAATAAAGTAGAGGTTATTTTAGTGTGTGTTTTCATATGGGCATATTGGGATATGATTTATTCCTCTGAGAAATTTTGAATCTAGGGAGTAGAATCTGATGTGTTCTGGACACATTATTTTTTCATTCTGTGAGTTTTCCCAAAGTGTGTTCTCTGAAGCAGCATGGTGAGTAGGTGGGAGTGTCTATTTTTACAGAGACTACTTCAAAAGTGTATGGTACTACACATCTGATTGATCAATCTGCCCAACTTCATAAGTGTGCTGAAGCTATTGGAGACTTTTAGATTCTAGAATCACGCCACAGTGTGTGTGTGTGTGTGTGTGTGTGTGTGTGTGTGTGTGTGTGTGAGAGAGAGAGAGAGAACCCCTGATTTCCTGCTTTTGTAAGAATCTGACCCTTAGCACTCCTACTTAATATTAGAACTTTGTGTAAAGTTCCATTTTCCCAAGTAAGAGTAATCAGAAACAAACTCCACACTGAAAAATAATTTTAGAAGAGCCAGTATTTAGTAAGAACATTGGTGTCCCCAGTAATCCCTTCTACTGATAGATATCCTAGAGTGAAGTGATATTCTTGTATCATAGATATGGAGTTATCCAGAATTCATAAAGTACTCTGTGTCAGGTGTTACACTTCATCCTGAAGCTCCAATCATAATAACCCCACCAATAGAAATCAATCAAATAATGATGCTGTTGAGAAAGAGAAATATATTCACTCTATCTCATCCAGGGTAGTGTCTGCATTGGGTAGGAAGTTTGGAACAATGGGAAGTGACATGGTAGAAGAACTCCTTGGTATACCAGTGTTAAATCCCTGTCCCCTCCCCCGTTTAGGAAATATAATTTTATTTTATTTTTTCCCTTTATTTTTACATTGAAATATAGTTGATTTACAACATTATGTTAGTTTTAGGGATACCACATAGTGATTTGTCATTTGCATACATTATGAAATGACCATTATGATGTCTAGTAACCGTCTCCATACAAAGTTATTGCAATATTATTGATCATATTCCTATGCTGTATATTACACACCAGTGACTTACTTATTTTATAATTGGAGTTCTGAACCTTTAATCCCCTTCATGTATTTTGCCCTCCTCCCCCAGCTACCACCAACTACATATTTGTTCTCTGTTTTATCATTTTGTTTTGTTTGTTTGTTTGTTTTTAGACTACACATATAATTGAGATCATATGGTATTGATCTTTCTCTGCCTGGCTTATTTCACTTAGCATAATACCCTCTAGATCCATTCATGTTGTCACAAATGGCAAGATTTCATATTTTTATGATTGAGTAATTTTCCATTATATATATACATATGTATACACATATATACACACACATATACACATATATACACACACATATATACACACACACACACAATATCTTTATCCGATCATCTGTGGATGGGAACTTAGGTTGCTTCCATATCTTGGCTTTTGTAAAAAATGCTGCAATGAACATTGGTGTACATATATATGTTTTGGGAGGGTAAATAACCAGAATTAAAACTGCTTGATTGTATGGCAATTCCATTTTTAATTTTTTGAGGGGCCTCCATACTCTTTCTGTAGATGTACCAACTCACAATCCCACCCAAAATGCACAAGGTTTCCCTTTTCTCCATATCCTTGTTAATGCTTGTTATTTGTTGTCTTTTTAATGATAGCCATTCTGGCAGGTATGAAGTAATATCATTTGTGGTTTCAATTTACATTTCCCTGATGATTAGTGATGTTGAACATATTTCCATGTGTCTGTTGGCCATCCATATGTCTTCTTTGGAGAAATTTCTGTTTAGATGTTCTGCCCATTTTTTGATTGGGTTGTTTGGGGGATTTTCTATATATAGTATTATGTCATCTGGAAGGAGTAACAATTTTACTTCTTCCTTTCCAATTTGGATGCCTTTCTTTTCTTTTTCTTGTCTCATTGCTGTAGCTATGACTTCCAATACTATGTTGAATAAAAGTGGCAAGAGTGGGCATCCAGGTCTTTTCCTAAAGCTGGAAGAAATAGTTTCAGTTTTTCATCACTGAATATGATGTTGAATGTGGGTTTGTCATATGGCATTTATTATGTTTAGGTGTGTTCCCTCTATAGTCACTTTGTTGAGAGTTTTTATCATAAATGGATGTTAAATTTTGTCAGAAACTTTTCTTGCATGTTTTGAGATGATCATGATTTTTATTCTTCAATTGTTAATGTATCATATCACATTGATTGATGGATGGATGTTGAACAATCCTCACATCCCTGGGATAAATCCCACTTGATCATGGTGTATGATCCTTTTAATGTATTGTTGAATTCAGTTTGCTAAATTTTTTGATGGTTTTTTCACTATGTTCATCACTTATATTGGCCTGTAATTTTTTTGTGTGACATCTTTGTCTGGTTTTGGTTATCAGCATGATGCTGGCCTTGTAGAATTTGTTCAGAAGCATTCCTTTCTCATCATTTTTTTCCAATAATTTGAGAAGGATAGGTGTTAACTCTTCATTAAATGTTTTGTAGAATTCATCTATAAAGCCAAGTGCTCCTGGACTTTTGTTTGTTATGAGTTTTTATTATTATTATTATTATTATTATTATTACAGATTCAATTTCATTAATGGTAATTGGTCTGTTCATATTATCTATCTCTCCCTGATTCAGTTTTCGGACATTGTATGCTTCTAGGAATTTATCTATATGTCTTAGTGTGTCCATTTTATTGATGTATAATTGTTCATAGCTATCTCTGATAATCCTTTGTATTTCTTCTTTACATAAACTTAGTAAACAGTGTCCCAAACAGTAGCAGTGAGAGAAGTAATGAGATGTCAGTGGTTTGCCTGCAGGGCTGTCCCTCCCACTTAGGGGCCAATATGACACGGTACAGACTCTAGAACTGGACAGCCTTGGTTTAATCCTGGCTCTACACCTTCCTGTTTGAATTTGGGCAACTTAACACTTGTAAGCCTCAATGTCCTTATTTGAAACTGAGGCGCTGGTGGTGATAATGATAGTTCCTACCTCATAGGGTTGTTATGAGGATTAAAAAGATAGATAGATAAATGACCGATAGCTAGCTAGCTAGCTAGCTAGCTAGCTAGCTAGAGGTAGATAGCAATAGCCCTGGAGTATAGCAGGGATTCCGTAAAGATTAACTGCTATTATGCTGGGAGCAACAATCTCATTCTTTAGGAAAACAACTCTTCCCCTACTCCATTCCAAGTGACTCCCATGCTTTAGAGAATTTGCCTCTTGGGCCATATTTGCTTTGTCCAGACTTGGCACTTGTCCACAGGCTGCCCAGTTCTAGCATTTCTGCCCTTTTTGGCAGAAATGCTAGGAGTCTTTCCTTCATTCAAGCAGACCTAATTAAAATTCTTTCCTGAGAATGCATTTAGCAGGACTCAGTAAAAAGATAAAGCTTGGAGGTTGAAAGGTCCAGGGCTGTTTGGTGGCCATGTTTGCAGCCATGGAGGAAGTTAGTCTGAGAGAATGAGGCCAGCACTTAGAGAGAAGAAGAGAAGGAGTCAGGCCATGTGCTGCCCTAGATTACGTTCTCCCCAAGACCCAGCTGCAGCTTTCTTCTTCCTGTACTGACAGAAGCCTCTAGATAAATTCCTCTATTTGCCTGACGTTGCTGGGCTCCTTTCACTTGTCTCTTAGTTTGGGTTGGCCTCCAAAGCACACTCTGAGATAAAGATTCAAGTGCAAGTGGTTTATTCTGGAAGGGATCCTAGAAAACAAGGGGTAAGGGGTTGGGACATGAGAGAGGGAAGGGAAGGCAGCCGATAAAGAATCTCTTGTGGCAAACTACCACTTTGGGCCACTGGAGCTAAAACCTGCTGGAGCCTGTTTAAATGCATAACTCAATGACCCCACCTAAAAGGGGAGATTGGGGTGATTGTACAACAGCTCATACTTCTCACTGGTAAAGGGCTGTTTTGGGTGTACATGAATTCACTGACACCTCAGGCTTCTTGTGCTGTAGGCAGAGAAGGTCCAGGGAGTTAAAGAAAATCCTCAGACAAAACTACAAATGGCTGGCATTCAGGCCAGTGTGCTGTGAAGAAGTAAGGGTAAGGAATGAGGGCAGGACACCTACAGCATCTGCTTGGACTGACAAGGTAAAAAGCTTTGAACTGGTGCATTACAGACACCCTCACAGCACGGCCTCACAGCCTCTGTGTGAGCCAGGCAGAGCTGTTTGTCTGATCCTCTTCTGTTCTCTAAACAAATCTAAACTTTCCCAACTCCTTCTGGACATATTCTTCTATGTTGATAGTTGGAAGTCATTAAAGAAATCCTGGACAATTGTTTTTAGATTTTCTTCATAGTTAGATGGAGTTGAGAATTTTTTTTTTCCCACAGTCTCATCCAGAGAAACTTTCTGTCTCCTATAGTTCTGGGCTGCCACTGCTGGAACTGACTTTGCAAATAGGATGGCAATATGAGGCTGATGATGTAGTTATCATTTACAAATAGATTTGAGAGTAATAACTGTAAATCACAAACAGATAATAATCTTCTCTCTGTGACAGTCTCTGCTTCCTTGTATAAAGACTCTCCATTCATTGTTTACTTGGAAGTTGCTTGACTTCTTTTTTTAAAAATCAGTGTTTTGTTAAGGTGCCAGAACATACATTTTTATGTGACTTTATATTTAGAGAAGGAGTTTTATACTGATATATTGTAATTGAGAGATTGTATTATCCTTCTTTGTGAAATCACCATAATTATTTAGTTATATACTTGATTTTTAAAAGCTGGTGTTATTTAGCTTGAACACAAATACAGAATGTGTGATGTCAATCTATATGCCAGCTATCTTTTTATACATCATTAGCGATAGTGATATACAGTTGATACACAGTGAGTTGATATACAATGAGAAATTGATATACAATGAGAAATTTCAAGGCTGTTGGATCTGAATTTAATTTGTATTTGTGACTCACAGTAGGCAGTGCCTAATAATCATTTGATGGCTAGAGTGTAATCACTGGGTAAATGTAATCCATTTGTTTAATTGCCCAGGCTCCTCACTGTATTTACAATTAATTGGTTCCCATTATAGGCCTCTTAATAGAGACTATAAAGCAGTAGGATCAGAGAAACCTGAAGAAGACCATTTAATTTGTGCCCTTTCATTACAAATCCTGGAGCTTCCCTACATCAGTTGAGCTTCAGGCAATTAGGAAAGAATTTGGTTAAAAGTAAATTGGTTATGGTGATAATGTAATCAAAATAAAGAAATTACTATAAATGAATATTTCTATCACTGATTTCTAAAATTTATTGGCAGTTTTCAGGAATCTTTACATTATTTTTGGACACAATCATTTTTTACTTATTTTTAATTTTTCTTTTTGTTCCCGTGTGTATTTGATATTTTATTTAATTCATTTTCAGCTATTGTGGCTATTTTACAGTGAATTGGGGGGGCAGATTAGATTGATTAAGTAAATAATGGTAAGTGGTAGTACAGTAATGTGTTTGTTGACCTAGAAACATATCTGCAGTATATTATTAAGTGAAAAGATATGTTGCCGGTAGTATATATATTATGATTCCATTAAAAGCAGAATTATTGGAAAATATTTCTGGAGGCTTCATGGGCAAAAAGTTAATTAAAAATTAAAGGATGATAAATAAAGATAAACAATACAAACAAACAAAAACCCAACAAAACCCTCATATCACAGAAAATTTCAAAACTTGGTGATTAAAGTTTCTTCTATTGTTTCTTTATTACAGAAGCAGTATATTCCACTGACCTGATAAAAATAGACTTCCATATGTTTCCCCAGCAAAGATAAGTTTATTCAGGATCAGCAGAGAATTGCAATTCAGGGTGTACAACCATGTTTAGCCACAGAAAAGTCCCCACACAGCAAGGGAAGGAAAATACTTTTATATCAGGGGTTGGGAGACAAAAAGTTGAGAGGGCTATAGTAAACAAAGAGTCTAGGGCTTGTCAAGGGCTGAGTCCTTGCCAGGAAAGAAGAGGAGTCTTTCTTCTTCCCGTTGGGCTCTGCTATTGTTGCAGGGTGTGAGAGCTCCCCTTTCTGGTCTCCTGATTCTATTTAATTGAGGTTTCTGTTTATTCATTTTTGCATTTCCCTCTTTTGATCAATAGCTTTCTCTGAAAGTATCACTGATCATGAGTCAGGTGTTCTAGTTTCAGTGACTTTTGGTCTTTCAGTGTTAAGAAGGTCTTTTCCTGCATGTAGTGTTTCACGTCAGAGAAAAAGTACACAGATTGGAAACCTATTAAGGGCACATTCGAGTAACAAGGGTCGGTAGGAGGGAGAACTCTCAAGCACTTTTAATCTAAAGTTAAAGATTACCAAGATCATAGTCACTGGAGATCTTCTGAAGCATTATGTCATCATCAAAAGTTAGATGACAAACTTCCAACAGGTCTTGTTCAGATATCTTGGGAAAGCTCTCATCAGATGTCCTCTGCTTCAATTCTGGAAAATCTTTACTTTCAGGTTACCAGATGCTGTGCAAGTCCAGTCAAGGTTTGGCAATTTCTTTAGGTGTGTACAGTGAACCCAGGAGTCTATTACTTGGAGTTTGGTAGCACAAGAGTAGGTTAGCAATACTTGATAGGGCCCTGTCCAGCTAGGTTGAAGAAAGTTCTTCTGGAGATGGCTTTTCCAATAGATGTAATCTCCAGGTTGCAAGGTGTGATGCTTAAGGTCTTCATCTCCTGAGGGCACACTGTGAAAAGAACTACTCTACCAAAACATGGTTATTTTTAACAGGATCAGTTAGATCTTTGCAATATTGAAGTAACTTTCCTTTTATCAGTTGTGGGTCAAAAGAGGTAGAAGCCAAGTGCATGGGTTCCTGTGACTATTTCAGAGGGTGAGCATTATGACTTCCAAGAGGGGTGGATCTGAGATTTAAAAGAACCAGTGGCAATGCTTTCGGCCAAGGTATTTGGAGGACCTCTATGAATGTTTCCAATTGAGTCTTAATAATGCCACTATTGTATTTGACTAGAGGATTGAGGACGGTAAATGCAGTTGTATAACCAGCCAAACAGAACCTGCATGTTGAAGCACCTGGCCAGTAAAATGGGGCCTTTTATCACTATGAATTTTGAGAGGAGTTCCCCATGTAGGGATAAACTTTTCCAAAAGAATTTTACCGACAGAAGAGGCAGTAGCCTGCCTGCAAGGGAAGGCATCAGTTCCATGTGAAAACATACAGACCATGACTAAAATATATTTATATCCATGAGATGGAATAAGTTGTATGAAATCCATTTGTGAAACTTCAGATGATCCATTAGGCAGTTCAAAATATCCAGGAACAGTATGAATGAACTTCCTGGGGTTATACTTTGGACACGTGAGACAAGTGAGGCAGGCAGTTTTTGCAGCCTTGTTAATGTTTCCCCACCAATACTGATTCATGAAGGCTGTCATTGTGTCAGTAGACCAATCGTTTAGTGCATGTCTACCAGTGAGGAGTGAGAATTTTAGTCTCTGGTAAGACTGGGTTTTTATTTGGTCCAAAACAGAGCTTTCTCTTTTTATCAAACCAAAAATCGTTGAATTTCCAATCTTATTTTTCCTATTCAGAGGCCAACTATTGGGCTTCTCTAGCCAGTTTTTCTAAATCATCATTTGGGAAAATATCCCTTTGAGCCATGACAGACGTTTAGCTGCCATGGATCCCTTTAAGGACAGCATTCCTTGTGGAAATGTCATCAAGATGATTTCCCCTAGCTTCCAGAGAGCCAAGTTTAGAATGCTCTAGAATCTTAATAGCTAAAATGGCAGGTAACAGTATTGAATATAACAATTTCTGAACATCAGGGCCATTAAAAATTTTATTTCCACAGGAAGTAAGGAAGCCATGTTGCTTCTGCAACATTCTAAAATCATGAGCTACTCTGAAAGCATATCTACTATCAGTATAAATTTTGGCAGTTTTGTATGTGGCTAAAGTACAGGCCCATGTAAGAGCATATAATGTAGCCTGTTAGGCTGAAATAGCCACAGGTGAAAATGCTGCCTCAACAATATCAAAAGGAATTGTAATAGTATATCCAGCACAGTATTTTCCATTATCACCTTTTAAATAAGAAACATCAGTGAACAATAAGAAGTCAACATTACCCACGGAATTTCCTGTAGATCATTACGAGGAGTCAGGAGGTAGTCCACCAGCATTAAGCAGTCATAAGGGACTTCATTGGTGACAAAGGGGAGAAGAGTAGCTGGGTTAAGGTTATTACAATGTAAAAGAGTTATGTAAGGGGAGTTTAACAAAAGGATTTCATAGGAGGTGAGGCCATTGGTGAAAAATATTGATCATGATGAGAATTCAGTAGACCTTCTAATACAGGAGATAAAAAATGGTTAAAGTGGATCTCACAACAATTTTCTCAGTGACCTTAACCAAAAGGACAGAGACTATAATGGCTCTAAGACATTAGAGGTCCAGTTCCTGGCTAAAATACCCTATGGATTGATGGCAGTTCCCATGTTTGGAGGTGAATACCCCAAGGACATTCCCTTCCTTTTCATACACAAAAGAAAAAGGGGAACTTGATAATTGGGATGCCCAAGGGCAGGTGAGTTCATCAAACTCTCCTTTAAGACCTTGAAGGCTATGTAGTTCAGTTTTTCCCATAAAATTAGGATTGCCATTTTTGAGTAAAACATACAGAGATTTGGCCAAAAGAGAGAAGGAAGATTTGGGCAAACTGCAGTTTTTCTTTGGTGACTTCATGTTCCTTTAAGTCTTAGCTCAAAGCAAGTGGTTGCTGTCTTCCTGTGAGAAGGCTTGAGAAGGAGAGCAAAAAACATATTATCCACATGTTGCAACAAAGTAGAACCTCTAGGGAACTTTATATGATCCAGACCAGGCTTCAGGACTTTTGAGAAATAAGGACTCCCAGTAAAACCCTGAGGCATTATTGTCCACTTGAATTGTCTGCCTTCCCAAGTGAAGGCAGAAAATTATTGACTAGTTTTATCAACTGGAATAATAAGAATGCACTGCATAAATCAATTATAGTAAAGAATTTACTTCAGTGGGAATGGATGTTAGAGCTTTATAAGAGTTAGGAACAAAAGGGTGTCATGGGATAAGAATATTGTTTCTTGCTTGAAGGTCCTGGACAAACCTCCATCCTCAGCCCTTAGGTTTTCTCACCAGTAAAATGGGAGAGTTACAGGAACTGGTACAAGAGAAAATGAGGCCTTGAGCCTTGTAATCTTCTATTATGGGCTTTATGCCTTGAAGGGCTTCTTTAATTATAGGATATTGATTAATCCTTGAAAGAGGTTTTGAGGGGTCTGTTTGAATTTTTATGGGAGGTACACTAGTGAATTTTGCCAACATCGGTTGGAGATTTTGCACATAAGGAAAGTGGTAGTTGATTCAAGAAGGACAAATGATCAGTATTTCCAGAATCGGCACTAGTACCATCAGGGATGGGACAAATAAAATAGGTCAAAGTGTCATTTATTTCATCTGGAGAGTTACTTTGATGACTATTGTCAAAGTGTACAATTTATTTCCCCTTTTTGGGAGAAAGAAATTCTGGAGTGATACTTCTCTAAGAGGTCTTGGCCTTATAAATGGACAGGGTAGAGAAACTAAGGAGAAATGTGTGTGTATCTCTCAAAGAGCCTGAACGAAAGGGAATAGGTTCAGAGACAGGAACTTCTTGAGGTTCATTAGAGCTCCCCACTATTTGAACTGTTTTAGTACTCGGAGGCAGGGGCAGCTTTATAGTAGTGGGGCTGAGCACCAAGAATGTGGCTCTGGTGTCAGTTAGGACTGGAAGAAGTTAATTCCCAATCTGGTGAAATGTTTCTCCAAACTGATTAAGAGGGAGGATTGGGAAAAGCCCCTGTAGTTCCTCAGAACTCTATCACTGAGGATTGGGGGGATTTTGGAAGGCTGGTTAGAGGGATGAAGGCATCTAAGTGCTTAAATTTGTAACAATCTCTTTTCCAATGTCCTGGCTTTTTGCAGTAATAGCAGAAACTAGGAGGGTTTCAGTTTTGTTTGGGAGCTTTCATTTGCTAAAGCTGAAGATTAAAAATTTTGGTGGTCTTCCTTTGAGGTGACTCATCTAGAGTGTGAGAGAGCTGGTTTGCCAGATTAACTCAATCTGGAGTGGACATAGTTTTCCATTCTATTCTGGTCCTTTTTACTAGAAGAGGAAGGTCCCAGTTCAGCCCATTAATAAATATAGACTTAAAAGCTACTGGTGGAATCAACATCTGAAGGAAGGAAGACCAGAATTTTCTTTAAAAACAACCTGAAGTCAGTAATAATCATGAACAGATTCATCATATTTTTGTGTGTGTGTGCAAGCCTGAATTTTGTTCTTATCAACAGGCTTTGGAAAAGCCCTAGGAATTGCTCATTGAAGTTGCCTAGTGATTGCCTGAGCCTGATTTTATAATAAATTAGTGGGCTAGTCTCGCAGCTGTAATTCTAAAGACCTTACAAGACTTTTCCAACTAGAAGGTTTCATCCAGTGCTGGGCTTTGTCTTTACTGACAAGCATATGAACAAACTTATGTAAGTCAGAGAACCCAGTTGTTAAGTTTGAATGACTACTTTAAATTCCTCATCAAATCTGTGAGATCAGATCTTCAGTTACTTTGGGAAAATCTTTGACTATGGCTTGCAGTTCAGCTTTAGTCCAGGGAATATAAGAAATTAAGGGTTTAGCCTTTGGATCATCAGAAGGCTTAATTTTGAAGGGACGGGTACTGACATGTTCAGAAGAAAAGAGAGTGGGGAGAGTTTCAGGGAAAAGAGGAAGTATGGTGAAACACTTAGTATGAGGGATTTGAGGGTACTGAAGAGTGTAGGTGGCATAGAAGGGAAGGAGGAAGATGGTGCTGGAGTTGAAGTCTGGCCACAAGCTGAGGGAGAGAGACAAGAGGGTGCAGAGACAGAGCCTGAGAAAAAGAAGCCAAGGAAGAAGAGTCTGAGGCCTTGGGGACATTTTATCTTTAATCATTTTTTTTGCTTCATTTAACCTTAAAATATTGTTTTGCAGAGAGGCAATTTTGGACTCTGATAACATTGGGAAGCCTCAAAATTCCAGTAAAAATAAGTATCCCACTCAGTTCTGCAAATTTTTGAGCTACTGTGATCCAATCCAGTTTTAAGAAAATTAAGTTTGAGGTTTTCAGAAGTTTCCCATAATGACCATAGATATTCTAAACTGCCTTTGGTCAGATCAGTCCATTTAGTTATAAATGCACATAAGGAAGGACCAGTTTTTAAACACAGAATCAGCCAAAGTCCCTGTCAGGGGGGGCTCCCTCAAAATACTTAGATATCTGGGATCCCATTTCCTACAGGTTTTTCCTGTAGAATAAAGAACAATTTTCAATCAGCTCAAACAACTTCCAGCACAAATAGCTCAATTCAAACAGCTTGCAAGCCAATCCCAGCCAGTCCTAAGGAAACAGCTTGGGCCTGGAGGAGCCAGGCTGAAGGCTACTTTTTATTTTATTTATTTATTTATTTATTTATTTATTTATTTATTTTTTCGGTACACGGGCCTCTCACTGTTGTGGCCTCTCCCATTGCTCACGGGCCCAGCCGCTCTGCGGCATGTGGGATCTTCCCAGACCAGGGCACGAACCCGTGTCCCCTACATCGGCAGGCGGACTCTCAACCACTGCGCCACCAGGGAAGCCCGAGGCTACTTTTTAAGCAAGTCTCCAGAGGCAGCCCTTCCAAAGGAATAGGCCAAAGGCTGAAAAACACAGCACCATTTCAGAGAAACAATCACTGTTCCTGAAGGAATGAGTCAAAGACTAGCCAGCTTCAGGAGAAGCAGCCTCTGTTCCAAAGGGAATGGGCAGAAGACTTCTCAACCCATTTCAGTGAAACAGTCTGATCTCAGATCAGACCAAAGTGCCAAACAGGTACTTACATACAGAATACGGCCTTAGGTAAAAAGATGAAACCTTTAAAAAAAATCCCAAATAAAGCCTGGAGAGTTTCCCATGCAAAGATACCATGAACTTGGATCCAGAAGAAAGGTGTACTTTCAGATGCCAGTGTCTGTGAGAAAAGTAGTGAGTGACAATGGGCTCAATTTTCGGTACCCCACCTGTTTGTTCACCAAACCTGGAGCTGTTGGGAGTCTTCTCTGTTCCCCGTATGGGCCACTGAAATGTTGACCTAAAGCAAATAGACGGCCAGATATTTCTCCAGCAAAGATGGGTTCATTTGGGATCAACAGAGAATTACAGTTTGGGGTCTACAACCACAGTGAGCCATGTGCAAGTCCCCACAGGGCAAGGGGGTGAAAATACTTGTATAGAAAGGAAAAGGAAGTTGGGAGGGCTGTAGTAAACAAAGAGTCCAGGGCTTATCATAGTCTGAGTCCTGACCAGGAAAGAAGAGGAGTCTTTCTTCTTCCTGTTGGGCTCTGCTATTGTTGAAGGGTGCGAGAGCGCCCCCTTCTGGTCTCCTGATTCTATTTAATTGAGGTTTCTGTTTATTATCTTTTATAATTCTCATTGCCAAAAATAAGAAAAAAAATTCAGGTAAGAGAACCCATAATCCTACTAACCCAGAATGGGGAGAAAACTCACAGAAACAACTTGGTGTCCTAATTTCAAATCCTTTCGTACGCAAATAACACACACACTGATGTTAATGAATGCTTTCCTGTACCTTTAGTTTTAATATCTGTATTAAACTGTACTTAAACTGTATTAAAATATCTATTTTATTATCTGGATAAATCATAATTTATTCAACCAGTCTCCTTTTTTAAGGTATTCAAATGATTTCCAGCTTCTCTCTAATTCATATAACACAGGATATATATAATTGGGTAAAAATAAATTATAAATAAAAAGGCAAATTTTTTTGTGGCAAAGTAATTATGAATATGTGGAAAATCCAAAGACAGCAAATATTAATTGGTGATCAATTTCTCATTTTCTTAAATTTTTATTTTCACCAGAATTTTTACTTGACCACTGAAATAAAAATAACTAGCTAGAAGTTTCTATACATTTATATGTATCAGTGTCAGAGTTTAAACTAGGTCAGTGTTAACTTGAATGATTTTTGTCTAAGTAGTTTTTGACCAAATTCTTGGCCACTGGAAAAGTAGCCATCCCTACAACACTTCTCCAGTTAACAAGGTCTCTCTTCCTAATCTATTCATATACAATTAACAAAAGATTTTAATTATCCTCTTTTTGTACTCTTGCCATATGAGTAAAGTTATGTTTCCTTAATTATGAGTATCACCTACCTAGTGATATATATTTTCAAGTTTTGTATTAATGAATTAATGGCAAATCTGTGTTTTGAGAGAATCCAGTGTTTATCACAACCCCCTCTGCAGCCGCATCAATGGGGAACAGCAGAGCAAGTCTGGTGAAGGACAAGGGTAGTTGAAGGGGCTTCAAGAGATTAGTGAAATAGGAAATCAATCTGTGCTGAAGGCTTGTGTGGAGGGGTGTTTGACTGTGTAAGATCTGGATTAACAGCAAAAGGGAGGCGTTGCAATTTTAACCTTTACACTAGTGACACGGCTCCCTACTTCACTGAGAAACTAGGAACTATTGGAAGAGAACTCCCATAAGCTCTACTGCCATGTCTACCTGCACCCATGTCTCTGAATGGCCAGCACCCCTGCACTCCTAGTGGAGCCCAAGCCTCCCCCTGCGTCTCCATTTCCCCCAGGCCAGCCCTCTCAATTCTGCATCATTAATTTCTCTGCCTCCACTGACTCATTCCTACCGATTGACAAGCATACTGTCATGTTTTCCTTCTTAAAAATCACGCACAAAACTTGTATTCTTCTTTTTCTCTTCCAGCTAATGACCGAGTTTTCTCTGTCCTTTTGTAGCAAAACTCTGAAAGAGAGGACTTGGCATATAGTAGGTGCTCAGTAAATAATTGTTGAGTAAATGAACAAATGAAAGCAGTTAAGGGAGTAAGGCCTTTGTGATAATCCACGTGTGGGCTGATTTAAGCCTACTGTTAATGAGAACAAAAGAGAGATGGGATGTGGGGGCAGGGGTATATGGAAAATCCTCATAACTTCCTCTCAATTTTGTTGTAAACCTAAAAATGCTCTAAAAATAATCTTTAAAAAAAAAAGGGGGAGGTAGTATATAAACTTTGAAGGAAAAAATGTAAATCCATGGAGACATTTTATACACAGTTGACCCTTAAACAACATGGGTTTGAACTGACTGGGTTCACGTAAATGTGGGGATTTTTTTTTAACATCTTTATTGGAGTATAATTGCTTTACAGTGGTGCGTTAGCTTCTGTTGTATAACAAGGTGAATCAGCTATACGTATACATATATCCCCATATCCCCTCCCTCTTGCGTCTCCCTCCCACCCTCCCTATCCCACCCCTCTAGGTGGTCACAAAGCACCGAGCAGATCTCCCTGTGCTATGCGGCTGCTTCCCACTAGCTATCTATTTTACATGTGGGGATTTTTTTTTAATAGAAAATATTACATTACTACACCATCCAAAGTTGGTTGAACCTCCAGATGTGTAATCAAGTATATGGAGGACCGATTATAACTTATGCAAGGATTTTCAACTTTGTAGAGGGTCGTGCTCCTAACTCCTGTATCGTTCACATATAAACTGTATATGTAACATAGGAGAGGAAATATCCCATAATTTTAGAATTCTATGTTTGAGGATAAGATTAATTGGTGGTACAATGGATGGATATACTTGATAAGAGTAATTTGTTTTCTTGCTTGAAGTATTTTCATTTTTTATATATCTCTTTTAAGAATGAAAACCCTATTATCTAACATTACAGAAACTTGTTCACCAGTTAATCTTTCTAGCTAACGATTCACTTTCAGAGGTGAAGGGGCCATTCTCCAGGAAGAAAAACCCCTTTTCCCATACCTCACCATAAATGGCCAAGTTCCAAAGCTCTCCAATCAAAACCTGCCCCACCAGTTTTTCTGCATATCAACCCCTAACTCATAAAAGTTTGACCAAACCCCAAATCTGCGAGACAGATTTGAGAGCTTTGCCTCCTGTCTCATTGCTGGTCAACCTGCCAATAAAGCTTTTTCTTTTCTCAAAGTCCAGTGCCATGATGTTGGCTTCTATGCATTTCCGGCAGCAAGCCCTTCCTTGGTAGCACCAGGAGTTAGGACCTCAACATATCTTTTGGGGGACACAATTCAACCCACAACAGCATCTATGTAATTAAGGAAGACATAGCTAAGAATTTGCAAAGAAACGGGAGTGATTAATTTAGTTTTGAATATGTTGAGTTTGAGTTGCTTTAAAGCAGTAAGACTGTCATGTCCAATAAGCAACCCATATATGTTTAAGGAGCCTCAGCAGAGAGTTTCTGGCTGGTGAGGAAACAGAGAGTCATCAGTATCTAGGTGGGACTGGCTATGAAACAGACAAGTGCTGAATGGGACCTTGAGGGGCCACAGCATTTAAGGGGCGGACACAGAGAGAGGAAGCCTTGGGGAGACTTGAAAAAGAGTAGGCAAACAGGAGGTAGAAGAAGAAAAGCCAAGAGAAAATAGTGTCAGACAAGACATGAGAAAGTTTCTGAGAAGGAACACAATGCTTTTTTAAAGTCAACAGCATCCTGCACTGTAGAAAGGTTTATTGAGAATTTTCATCTTCATAGAATGATTACATGACTCAGTGGAAAGGACTGAAGAATATCCCTTGGATTTGCAGATAGGCAGTGATGATCAAGAGTGGTTTTGGGGAAGTGGTAAGGGCTGAGGCAAGACTTCAGCGGGGAGGGAAGTTGACAAGCAATGGCAGGTAGAACTTTGGCAACAGTTAGTAGAGAAAACTCTGCTGTGAAGGAATGTGAGAGTGAGGCTGATGGCTAGCAATCAGGAGACTTGAGCATGTTTTTGTTCAGAGCGGAAGGAGCCATTGATGGAGAAAGAGATTAAAGGTGGGAGAGAGGGCATAATCTGTTGGGGCAAGCAAGAACTCAGGGCTCAGCCTCCTACTTTAGACAAAGTGCCTTTGTTTTGATCTCTTCCATACATTTTGCCCATTATTTAATATAAAGAGAGTTCTGGAAAATCTTTGAAAACTATTGAATTAGATGTTTCAGCTCTAAAAAAAAGTCAGTCATTACGTATAGCTCTACACAGAGTAATGTACAATAATAGCCTGAATAAACTCATTCAGATAATCCTGGTTTATTTAAGGTCATGTTTTCAGAAGGAAGTTAATTGGCAGGAATAACTATTATAGCTGTAATTATTTGCATTTCAGTTCCTGACTAGCACTTAAAATTTGGATATATGTAAATTTCACCTTTAAATATTGGCTTGCATTCAAAACAAGCATTTCTCAGCCCTGTACTATTAAAAACACCAAAATGAGATTTTTTGTACTGGTTCATTTTTAAAAGCTCTTTGTTTAAGTAAATTTATTGGTCATTATAGCCTTTTGAAAAACTCATGTATTGTCTGTCATTATAAAATAAAATCATGATGGTTGGAAGGATTTGAAAAATATTTAAATATATCAAAGAATTATAATCCAATATAATTCTACCACCTATCGCTAACCATTATTTCAATATTTTAAATTCTTTTTTATTGTGAAATATTTCATAAGTTAACGAACATCTGTTTATGCACACTGGTTTCAATACAATAATAGCTTTATTATATTTACTTAAGAAAAAATTTTAAAATAAATAATGTTATGTATTCAACTGAAGGCCACTCATCATTCTATTTTCCCTTCCTCCCCAGAGGTAACCACTATCCTGAGGTTGGTGTATATCATTCCTCTCTATGTTTTTATACTTTTATAATGTGTGTAACTATTCATTAAGAGCATGCAGGAGTATCACCAGCAGCTGAACATCCTGCCTCAGCCAAGGCCCCTCACAAGATTGTCTCAGCCAAGGCTCCTGGCAAGAGCCCCAGCTAAGGCCTCTGGGCACTGAATGGAAGTGCCTGGGCTATGTATGCAGCTGTGCATGTGAACATGGCTGATTGGGGTTGGCAGGGAAGCTGAGTTCTTTACTGCAACACTCTCCAGGAACTGTAACACACTGGCAATGCACCAAGTCTGGTGTGGGGAGGGCAGATCCTTCCTATAAGGTCTTCCAGGAAAAGCCTGTAGTTGAACCTGAAAGATCACACATGGGATTTTGGCCTGGAGCTTTACTCCCCAATGTTTAAATTTTTAGGAACTGTCTTCTAAAGTGGCTGCACCATTTTACATTCTCACCAGCAATATCTGAAAACTCCAACCTCTCCCCATCTTTACCAACACTTGATATTATGTCCTTTTAACTCTAGCCATCCTAGTGGATGTGACATAGTATCTTACTGTGGTTTTGATTTGCATTTCTTTGTCACTAATAATGTTGAACAACTTTTTCTTGGCCCATTTAAAATTGGATTATTTGTGTTGTTGTTATTGAATTGTAAGAATTTTTACTTATTCTGTATACCAGACCCTTATCAGATGTAATATTTTCTTCCATTCAGTGGATTCTTTTCTCACTTTCTTGATAGGAGTCTTTGAAGCACATAAGTTTTTTTAAGCTTAATAAAATACAATTTATTGATTTAGATGCTGTGCTTAAGTGTCATATCTAAGAAATAGTTGCCAAATCCAAAGTCACGAAGACATACCTATGTTTTCTTCTAAGAGTTTTATAGTTTTAATTCTTAAGTTTAGGTCAGTGATCCATTTAGAGATCCATTTAATTTTTGTATATGGTGTGAGGTAGGGGTTAAGTTCATTCATTTGCACGTGGGTGTCCAGTTGTCAAGGCACTATTTATTGAAAAGACTATGCTTTACCCATTGAATTGTCTTGGCATAATTGTCAAAAATCAATTCACCATTAACATAAAAATTTATTTCTGAATTCTCAATTCTATTTTATCAATCTATATACCTACCCTATGTCCATCCCATACACTATTGGTTACTGTAGCTTTGTAATAAGTTTTGAAATCAGGATGCATGAGTTCCCCAACATTGGTCTTAGTTTTCAAGATTGTTTTGTCCCATGCATTTCCATATGAATTTTAGGATCAACATGTCAATTTCTGAAATAAAAAAAAACCAGCTGTGTTGAATCTGTAGATCAATTTGGGAAATGCTCTCATTATGATAGGCATAAAAGTGACCTACCCTACTCCCCTCCCCCAAGATATCCACAATTCTAATATAATCCCTGGAACCTGTGAATATGTTGTGTTACAAGATAAAGGGAAATTAAGGTAACATATGGATTTGAGATTGCTAGTCCCAATGTAAAGACAAGTGCCTTCAAATATGAAAGGGAACGAGAAGAGTGTCAGAGTGGTGTACTATGGTAAAGACTCAACTGGCCATTGTTGGCTTTGTGGGTTTTAAAAAAATATTATTTATTTATTAAAAAAATTTTTTTGGCTGCATCAGGTCTTAGTTGCAGCACACAGGATCTTCGCTGAGGCATGCAGGATCTTTCGTTGTGGTGCGTGGGCTTCTCTCTAGTTGTGGCGTGCAGGTTTTCTCTTCTCTAGTTGTGGCGCGTGGGTTCCAGATCACATGGGCTCTGCAGTTTGCGGTACGTGGGCTCTCTAGTTGAGGCACGTGAGCTCAGTAGTTTTGGTGCACGGGCTTAGCTGCCCCGCAGCACATGGGAACCTAGTTCCCCGACTAGGGATCAAGCCCTTGTCCCCTACATTGGAAGGTGGATTCTTTACCACTGGACCACCGGGGAAATCACACAAATTTGTGTTTTAAGCCACTGTTTGTGGTAATTTGTTACAACAAGAGGAAAAACTAACCCAGCTATCTTAACAATATTAATTCTTTCAATATTTGAACACAAGATGCCTTTCTCTTTATTTAGGTCTTCTTTCTTTCAACAGTGTTTTGTATTGATAGTTTTCAGTGTACAGGTTGTGCACTTTTGTTACATTTATTTCTAAGTTTTACTCTTTTGATGCTATTTTAAATAAAATTATTTTCTTAATTTAATGTTGGATTGTTCACTGCTAGTGCATAAAAATATAATTGATTTTTGTATATTGATCTTATGTCCTGCAACCTTGCTGAACTTGAATATTAGCTGTAATTGTTTTGTGGATTCCTTAGAATTTTTAAAATACAAGATCATGTCATCTGTAAATAGAAACAGTTTTTTTTTCCCCCAGTACAAATGCCTGTTATTGCTTTTTCCTTATTGCCCTGACTAGAAACTCCAGTACAATGTTGAATAGAAATAGTTATATCAGATACTTTTGTCTTGCTCCTTTTCTTAGGGGATGTTAGGGAAATATAAATTAAAAACAAAATTTGCTGCCAACCCAGACAAACTCTCCAAAAAATAGAAGAGAAAGAAAACAGTTTTATTACTGAATAAACATGAAACCAGAATGTGGCCTGCATCACAGGAAATCCACTAAAGAGATTGCAAAGACAGAGAGAAAATTTTATCATTTTTTTTATAGCTAAGCAGATGCAATCCATGACATGCGTGTTCTCATAAATAACTAGGCTTCAAGTAAGAGAACTTGACAGCCATTTGTCATACATAGTTCACCCTAAATTCACCTGGTAATTGGGTTAGCCACCTGTGTTTGCTAAATACCTTTATTCCAAACCCCCCCACACACAAATTTCTCATATCTTTATGACAGGAAGTAGGTTTGTAACCTGGAGCCAGGTGCCAGCTGAAATTTGATTCCTATACTCCTGTGAAAACTGGGAGGTAGGTGTGCTGTATTCCTTGATGATCACATTCAAAGAGATGTCTCCCAAATTCTTAAGAAAAAGAGTCCTAGACTGTAAATATGTCAAGATGCTTATTTAGGTTTTTAAAAGATTCACATATATCTTAAAGGGGCAGAGAAAGGATTCACAATTACAAGTCTTCTAAGGTAAATGCACTAAGAAAAATGGGGGGGAGGGTATTGGAAGGTCTCTTTCCTGTCCTGTACCAGGGAAAATTTAGTTAGTTTATTTAGATTCACAGTATTTACCCGTATGGGGGGATATTTTCAGTCGTCTGTTATTAAATATGATGCTGCTTTAGGATTGTATAGATGCCTTTTATCAGGTTGAGGAAGTCCCCTTATTCCTAGTTTGCCGAGTTCTTTTCTCATAAAAGAGAGTTGGGTTTTCTCAAATGCTTTTCTGCATCTATTGAGATGATTTCTTTTATTCTCTTAAAGTGGTGTATTAACAGTTTTTGTTTCATATTTTGAACCACCTTGTATCCCTGGGATAAATCCCACTTTGTCGTGGTGGATAATCCTTTTAGATGTGGCTTGATTCAGTTTGCTAGTATTTTGTTGAGGATTTTTGTGTCTATTCATAAAGGATATTGGTCTGTAGTTCTCTTGTTATGCTTTTGTCTGGTTTTGATATAATGGTATCTTATCTCGGAGAATGAGACACAAGTGCTCCTACCTCTTCTGTATCTTAAAACAGTTTGTGAAGGATTGGTAATCCTCCTCCTCCCCCTCTCCTTCCCCTTCCTTCTCTATACTGTATGATTCCATTCATATCTATGCTGATAGAAAGCAGATCAGTGGTTGTTAATGGGGGTAGAGATTGATTAGGAAGGGATATAATTAATCATGGAGGAGATCTTCTGAGGTGCTGGTAAACTTATATCTTGGTTAGTCATATATATTTTTTAATTGAAATATAGTTTATTTACAATATTGTATCAGTTTCAAGTGTACAGCAATGTGATTCAGCTATATATAATATATATATTTCAGAGTTTTTCATTATAGATTTTTACAAGATATTGAATATGGTTCCTCTGTTATACAGTAAATCCTTGTTGCTTATCTATTTTAAGTATAGTAGTTTGTGTTTGTTAATCCCATACTCCTAATTTATCCCTCCTTTCTTTCCCCTTTGGTAACCATACATTTGTTTTCTATGACTGTGAGTCTGTTTCTGTTTTGCATATAGATTCATTTGTATTATTTTTTAGATTCCACATATAAGTGATATATATTTGTCTTTCTCTGACTTACTTCACTAAGTATAATATTCTCTAGGTCCATCCATGTTGCTGCAAATGGTACTATTTCATTCTTTTTATGGTTGAGTAATATTCCATTGTATATGTACACCACATCTTCTTAAGCCAATCATCTATTGATGGCACTTAGGTTGCATCCATGTCTTGGCTATTGTAAATAGTGCTGCTATGAACATTGGGATGCATGTATCTTTTAAAATTAGTTTTTATTATTTCTGGATATATACCCAAGAGTGGGATTGCTGGATCTTATGGTAGCTCTATTTTTAGTGTTTTGAGGATGCTACATATTGTTTTGCATAGTGGCTGCATCAGTTTGCATTCCTGCCAATAGTGTATGAGGATCCCCTTTTATCCACACCTTCTCCAGCATTTATTACTTGTAGATTTCTTGATGATAGCCATTTTGACTGTGTGAGGTGATACCTCATTGTGGTTTTGATTTGTGTTTCTCTAATAATTAGTGATGTTGAGCATCTTTTCATTTGCCTGTTGGCTATCTGTATATTCTTTGGAAAAATATCTATTTAGGTCTCCTGCTGATTTTTTGATGGGTTGTTTGTTTTGTTTTGTTTGATATTGAATTGTATAAGCTGTTTGTATATTTTGGAAATTAATCCCTTATTGGTTGAATAATTTGCAAATATTTTCTCCCATTCTGTAGGTTATCTTTTCATTTTGTTGTTTGTTTCCTTTGCTGAGCAAAGAGCTTTTAAGTTTAATTAGGTCCCATTTGTTTACTTTTGCTTTTAAATCTTTTGATTTGGGAGACTGATCTAGGAAAATATTTGGATAATTAATGTCAGAGAATGTTTTGTTTGTGTTCTCTTCTAGGAGTTTTGCAGTGTCTTGTCTTAGATTTAGGTCTTTAAACTATGTTGTTCAATCTTTTGCAATAGTTTAAGCAGGATAGGTATAAGTTCTTTTGTATGTTTGGTAGAATTCTCCAGTAAATCTGTCTGGTCCTGTACGTTTGTGTGCAGGG
Source organism: Physeter macrocephalus (assembly GCF_002837175.3). NCBI lineage: Eukaryota > Metazoa > Chordata > Mammalia > Artiodactyla > Physeteridae > Physeter > Physeter macrocephalus. The sequence goes on along the minus strand of NC_041214.2, from coordinate 49,612,278 downwards.
AGTTTTATTTGTTTGTTTTTTTGTTTTTGGGTTTTTTTTTTACATATTCTATTTCACTTCTAGTGATCACTCTGCTCAAATTATCTATTTCTTCTTCATTTTAAAAAACACTTTATTTATTTATTTGGCTGCACTGCATCTTAGTTGCAGCATGCGGGATCTTCATTGCTGCATGTGAGATCTGTAGTTGCGGCATGCAGGATCTTTAGTTGTGGCATGTGGGATCTAGTTCCCTGACCAGGGATCAAACCCAGACCCTCTGCACTGGGAGAGTGGAGTCTTAACCACTGGACCACAGGGAAGTCCTTATCTATTTCTTCTTGACTCAATTTTGGCAGGCTGTATTTTTCTAGATACTTGTCCAATTATCTAAGTTGTCCAATTTATTGGCACATAACTGTTAACAGTATTCTCTTATGATTTTTTTGTATTTCTCTGGTATTAGGTTGTTTTTTTTTCTGCTTTTACTCCTTATTTTGTTTATTTAGTTCCTCAGTCTGGTTATGGGTTTGTTGATTTTGTTTATCTTTTCAAAAAAACAGCTCTTGGTTTTATTGATCTTTTCTTTTTAATCTCTATTTTATAGTCTTTTTTCCCACTTAGAGAAGGCACTTTAACATTACTTATAGGATAGGTTTAGTATTGATGAATACTTTAATTTTTGCCTGTCTGAGAAGTTATTTATCTTTCCTTCCACTGTAGCTCATTATCTTGCTGGGTAGAATATCCTAGGTTCCAGGCTTTTTCCTTTCAGCACTTTGAATATATCATGCCACTCCCTTCTGGCCTGCTGTTATTTCTGCAGGGAAATCAGCTGATAGCCTTATGGGGCTTCCCTTGTATATGACTCTTTGTCTCTTGCTGCCTTTAGAATTCTCTGTTTATCTTTAACTTTTGCTATTTTAATTATGATATGGCTTGGTGTGGGTCTCTTTGGGTTCACCTTGTTTGGGCCCCTGTACCTGGATATCTGTTTCCTTCTTTAGGTTTGCGAAATTTTCAGCCATAATTTCATCAAACGTATTTTTTACCTCCTTCTCTCTTCTTTTTGGACCCTTATAATGCATATGTTCATGTGCTTTATCTTAGATATTTCTTAAACTGTTTTCATTTAAAAAATCTTTTTCTTTTTATTGTTCTGATTCATTGATTTCCATTATTCTATCTTCCAAATCACTTATGCATACTTTTGTACCACTTAGTCTGATATCCATTCCTTCCAGTATGTTTATCATTTCAGTTATTGCATTCTTCAGTTCTGACTGGTTCTTTTTTATATTTTCTAGTTTCTTGTTAAAATTCTTACATTGTTTATCTATTCTGTTCCCTAATTCAATTAGCATTCTTATTACTAGTGCTTTGAGTTCTTTACCTGGTAATTTAAAATTTTCTGTTTCATTTGTTTTCAGTGGTTTTCTCTTGCTTTTTCAATTGAGACCAGTTCCTTTGCCTTTCATTTTGCTTAATGTTCTCTGTCTATATAAATTTAGGTGAAATAGTTCCCTATGTTGGTCTTGAAGGGGTGTCCTTATGTGGGATTATCCCTATACAGTCTGTATGTGCCCAATGCCATTGGTGGGAGAGCTGGATTTGATGTGAACTGAAGTCATGTCTTTCCTCAGAGTGTGCTGGCAGATATCACATTGGTAGGAGGTGGAGCTGGAGGTGCTAGGGCTGGGGCCAGGTGTGACCTGGTGTTTCACTATTCAGTGACCATCACTGCAGTATCATGGGTGGGGTTGGACACATGTTGATTGAGCAGAGCTCTGAGAGTCAGGTACCAGATGGCTCTTTCCCCTTTGTGTGCTCTCCTTTCTCCAAGTAATGGGATCCTTGCCCCAGAGGGGAACATTGTTGTGGCAAGAGGGGCCTCATGACAGGGCACAGATTGTGGCAGGCCAGCTGCATACAGAGTTCTGGGCCAACTCTGATGTGCTGCCTGTGCAAGCACCACCAATAACAACCCTTACTGCATCTGTGTCTCCTTTGTCCCTCATAGCCAATTGCTCCTCTCCAGCCTCTGTTGCCCCTGCCATTTCATGGAGCCATGCCACAGGGCAGGCAGGGCCTGTGTGGGCTCTCAGTATATATCAGGGTGTGGCCTGTGGTGGTCCAGCCTCCATCAGAGATTGGGACTGTCCTTGATGGGCAATGGTTCTCTCATGAGCACACCAAAATTACAACTATCTGAAGAACAACAATGGATGAAAATCATCAGAACTTACCAGAAAAGATCTTCTGCAACTAAAGACATAAAGAAGAAACGAAAACAAGACAAATAGGAAGGGCAGACTTGATATAATCAAGTCCAATATCCCTGGGTGGTCAACACACAAACTAGAGAATGATTATATTGAGGTTTCTGAGCCCCACGTCAGGCTCCCTAGCCTGGAGATCCTGCACCAAGAAGATGAGCTCCACAGATCACTGGGCTTTGAAGGCTAGTGGGGCTTAATTTTGAGAGTCCCAAAAGACTGAGAGAAATAGAGACTTCATTCTTAAAGGGCACACACAAAACTTACACTCTCTGGGACCCAGGGCAAAAGCAGTAATTTGAGAAGATCCTGGGTCAGACCTACCTCTGGCCTAAGAGAGTCTCCTGGAGAGGCAGGGAGTGGCTGCAGCTCAACATGGGGACATAGACACTGACAGCCATATTTGGGAGCTTCTACCATGTGGACACTGGTGTGAGTGGGTGCCATTGTGGAATTCTCCTTCTTGCTCATTAGCACCAATGCCTGACCCCACCCAACAGACTGTAGGCACCAGTGCTGCTATGCCTCAGGCCAGACAACTAACTGAGTGGGGACACAGACCTACTCATCAGCAGACAGGCTGCCTAAAGTCTTCCTAAGCCCACAGCCACCTTTAGATACAACTCTAGACATGGCCCTGCCCCCCAGAGGGCCAGGACCCAGCTCACCTACTAGTGGGCAGGCAGTGGCCCTGCCCTCCAGGAAGCCTGCACTGGTCTGTAGACCAGCCTTACCCACCAGGCGACACCGGATGCTAGAAAACCATAATTCTGCAGCCTGCAGATGTGGCCTGCCCACAACAGGCCAGACCCTACCCTGGGACAAGCTGGACTTCGGCCCTCTTACTAGCAGGCCAACACAAGATTCTAGACACCCCGGACCATGTACCCAGCTGCATCAGAAACCAATCCCCACTCCCCCTGAGATTTGACATTAGCTCTGGGATCCCTGGGACCTGTAGCCAGACTCCAGGGCCCATCTCTGCCTGCCAGTAGCCTGGCACTAACCACAGGACCTGGTTTCACCACCAGTGGGTGGTAAACAGCCCCACAGTCTTCTGGATGCTGACTCTGCCTACCAGTGAACGAGCACTAGCCCTGAGACCCCCTGGGGTTCTTCAGCCAGCAGTCTTGTGACCAGGACCCACTGCCCAGCAGCTGGCAGCATCTGCACAAGGCAGGGGCTGGCAACCAACTGGACTAGGGGCCAAAAAAGAATACCAGACTACCCACATAATCAGCACACCACAACAGAAGGCCCCACACAGCCCTAATGGGGGAACCCCTAGAGCATAAAGCTCAAGTAATGAGAGGGGAGTGCTCTTCTGGGATGCATAAGATGTCTCCTACAGAAGGCCATTTCTCCAAGGTCGAGAAACATAACTAACGAACACATACCTAAAAATACAAATAGTGGGCTTCCCTGGTGGCGCAGTGGTTGCGAGTCCGCCTGCCGATGCAGGGGAACCGGGTTCGCGCCCCGGTCTGGGAGGATCCCACATGCCGCGGAGCGGCTGGGCCCGTGAGCCATGGCCGCTGAGCCTGCGCGTCCGGAGCCTGTGCTCCGCAATGGGAGAGGCCACAACAGAGGGAGGCCTGCATACCACAGAAAAAATAATAATAATAATAAATAAATAAAATAAAATAAATAAATAAATAAATAAAATAAAATAAAATAAAAAATACAAATAGCAACTTAAACAAAATGAGTAAGAAGAGGAACATGTTCCAGATGAAGGATCAATATAAAATCCCAGAAGAAGAATGGGAAGTGGAGATAGGCAATCTACCCAAGAAAGAGTTCAGAATAATGTTTGTAAAGATGATCAAAGAACTCAGGAGAAGGATGGATACACAGAGCAAGAAGTTAGAAGTTTTAAACAAAGAGAAAATATAGAGAAAAACCAAACAGAGATGTAGAATACAATAACTGAAATAAAAAATACACTAGAAGGAATCAACAGCGACTCAAAGGTACAGAGGAATGGATCAGTGAGCTGAAAGAGTAGTGGAAATCACTGATGCTGAAAGAAAAAAGAAAAAAAAGAGTGAAAAGAAATGAGGACAGTTTAAGAGACTTCTGGGACAACATCAAGAACACTTATATCCACATTATAGGGGTCCCAGAAGAAAAAGAGAGAGAGAAAGGGGCTGAGAACATATTTGAAGACATAATAGCTGAAAACCTCCCTAACTAGGGAATGTAAACAGTCACCCAAGTTCAGGAAATGAGAGTCCCATACAGGATTAACTCAAAGAGGAACACACCAAGACACATTGTAATTAAAATGACAAAAATTAAAGACAGAGAGAGGATATTAAAAGCAGCAAGGGAAAAGCAACAAATAACATACAAGGGAACTCCCGTAAGACTATCAGCTGATTTTTCAGTAGAAACTCTGCAGTTTAGCAAGAAGTGGAAGAATATATTTAAAATGATGAAAGGGAAAAATCTACAACCAAAAATACTCTACCCTGTAAGGCTCTCCTTCAGATTTGATGGAGAAATCAAAAGTGTTACAGACAAGCAAAAGGTAAAAGAGTTCAGCACTATTAAACCACCTTTACAACGAATGTTAAAGGGACTCTTTTACATGTACCAAAATGTTCATTGCAGCTCTATTTAGGATAGCCAGGACATGGAAGCAACCTAAGTGTCCATCAACAGATGAATGGATAAAGAAGATGTGGCACATATATACAATGGAATATTACTCAGCCATAAAAAGAAATGAAACTGAGTTATTTATAATGAGGTGGATGGACCT
>NC_041214.2:49597222-49606824 GCF_002837175.3 Physeter macrocephalus | reverse complement strand
GGGATAGGGATGGTGGGAGGGAGGGTGACGCAAGAGGGAAGAGATGTGGGAACATATGTATATGTATAACTGATTCACTTTGTTGTAAAGCAGAAACTAACACACCATTGTAAAACAGTTATACTCCAATAAAGATGTTAAAAAAAATGTTAAAGGGACTCCTTTAGACAAAAAGAAAAGGCCACAAGTAGAAACAAGAAAATTATAAAATGACAAAGCTCACCAGTAAAAGTAAACATACAGTAAAGGTAGGAAATCATCCGCAAAGAAAGCTAGTAAGGAGATTAAAAGACAAAAGTAGGAAAATCATCTATATCGACAATAAGCAATTAAGGGATACACAGAACATTTAGATGTAAAATGTAATATCAAAAACAGTAATCATGATGGGAGGAGAGTACAAATACTGTATTTTAAAAATGCATTTGAAATTAAAAAATCTGCAACTTAAAAAAAATACACACACCCACCCACACACACCCCACTACTCAAAAACCTCATGGTAACCATAAACCAAAAATCTATAATAGGTATACACACAAAAATGAAAAAGGAATCCAAATATAATGCTAAAGGTAGTCATCAAATCACAGCTGAGGAGAAGAAAGAAGAAAGGGAAAAAGACCCAAAAAACAACCCCCAAACAATGAACAAAATGTCAGTAAGAACATACATATCAATAATTGCCTTAAATGTAAATGGACTACATGCTCTGACTAAAAGATGTAGAGTGATTGACTGGATACAAAAACAAAACCCCTATATATGCTGCCTACAAGAGACTCACTTCAGATCTAGAGACACAGCCAGATTGAAAGTGTAGTAATGGAAAAAGCTATTCCATGCAAGTTAAAATCAAAAGAAAGCCAGAGTAGCAATACTTATATCAGAAAAATACTTTAAAATAAAGACTGTTACAAGAGACAAAGAAGGACACTGCATAATGATCAAGGGGTCAATCCTAGAGGATATAACAAATTGAAATACATATGTACCCATCATAGGAATACCTAAATGTATAGGGTAAATATTAATGGACATAAAAGGAGAAATTAACAGTAACACAATAATAGAAGTGGACTTTTTTTTTTTTTTTTTTTTTTGCTGTACGTGGGCCTCTCACTGTTGTGGCCTCTCCCTTTGCGGAGCACAGGCTCCGGACGCGCAGGCTCAGCGGCCACGGCTCACGGGCCCAGCCGCTCCGCAGCATGTGGGATCTTCCCGGACCGGGGCACGAACCCGTGTCCCCTGCATCGGCAGGCGGATTCTCAACCACTGCGCCACCAGGGAAGCCCAGAAGTGGACTTTTAACACCCCACTGACATCAATGGACAGATCATCCAGCCAGAAAATCTGTAAGGAAACACTAGCCTTAAATTACACATTGGATCAGATGCAATTAATAGTTATATATAGAACATTCTATCTGCAAGCAGCAGAATACACATTCTTATCAAGAGCACATGGAATAATTTCAGGGTAGATCACACACTAGGCCACAAAACAAGTATAAAAAATTTAAGAATTTAAGTCATATCAAGTGTCATTTCCTACCACAAAGGCTAGAAATCAATTTCAAGAAAAAAAACTAAAATACACAAACCCATGGAGTCTAAATATTATGCTACTAAAGACCAATGGGTCACGGAAAAAAATCAAAGAGTAAATCAAATCACATCCTGATACAAATGAAAAAATGACAATACAAAGACCCACAGTTTATGGGATTCAGAAAAACAGTTCTAAAAGGGAAGTTTATAGTGATACAAGCCTACCTCTGAAAGCAAGAAAAATCTCAAATAAAGAATCTAACCCTACACCTAAAGGTACTATAAAAAGATGAAAAAACAGAGCCCAAAGCTAGTAAAAGGAAGGAAATAATGAAAATCAGAGTGGAAATAAATGAAGTTGATACTAAATAACTAACAATCAAAAAGCAATAGTAAAGATCAATGAACTAAGAGCTGGATCTTTGAAAAATAAACAAAATTGACAAGCCATTAGCCACACTGATTAAGAAAAAAAAAGAGAGGGCTGAAATAAATACAATCAGAATTGAAGGAGGAGAAGTTACATCTGACACTACAGAAATACAAAGGATCATAAGAGATAACTATGCACAATTGTGTGCCAAAAAATGGGACAACCCCCCCAAAATGCATAACTTCCTAGAAACTTACAATCATCCAAGACTGAATCAGGAAGAAATAGAAAATATGAACAGACTGATCACTAGGAATAAAGTTGAATCTGTAGTCATAAAACTCCCAACAAACAGAAGTCCAAGACCAGATGTGTGTGGTCACAGATGATTTCTACCAAATACCTAAACACCTATTTTTCTCAAACTGTTCCAAAAAGTTGTAGAGGAAGGAACATTTCCAAACTGTGAGGCCAGCATTACCCTGATATGCAACCAGATTAAGACACTACAATAAAGAAAGGAAGGAAGGAAGGAAGGAAGAGAAAAAGCAAATTACTGACCAATATTCCTGATGAACTGATATGCAAAAATCCTTAACAAATATTAGCAAAACAAATTGAACAATACATTAAAAGGATCAAACACTATGACCTCAGTGGGATTTACCCCAGGGATACAAGGATGGTTCAATATCCACAATCAATGTGATACACCATATTAACAAATTGAAGAATAAAAATCATATGATCATCTCAATAGATGCAGAAAAATCTTTTGAAAAAATTCAACAACCATTTATGATAAAAACTGTAAACAAAGAATGGGTAGAGAGGGAACGCATCTTGACACAATAAAGACCATATATGATAAATCCACAGTCAACATCATACTCAATGAGAAAAGCTGAAAGCATTTCTTTTAGGATCAGGAAAAAGACAAAGATGCCCACTCTTGCCACTTTTATTCAACATAATATTAGAAGTTCTAGCCACACCATCAGAGAAGAAAAAGAAATAAAAGGCATCCAAATTGGAAAGGATGAAATAAAACTGTCAATGTTTGCAGATGACTTGATACTGTATATAGAAAATTCTAAAGATTCCATCAAAAAATTATTAGAACTAATAAACACATTCAGTAAAGTTGCAGCATACAAAATTAATATACAAAAATCTGTTTTGTTTCTGTATAACAGCAGTCTATCAGAGAAGTGAATCTATCAGTTGCATTTCCAATTGCCACAAAAAGACTAAAATACCTAATGATAAATCTAACCAAGGAGGGGAAAGACGTTCATTCTGAAAACTGTAAGACATTGATGAAAAAATTGAAGTGAACACCAATGGAAATATATACCATGCTCATGGATTAGAAAATTAATATTGTTAAAATAACCATACAATCAAGGCAATCTAGAGATTAAATGAAATCCCTATCAAAATACTAATGGCATTTTTCACAGAGCTAGAAGAAATAATCCTAAGATTTGTAAGGAACCACAAAAAAGCCTCCAAATAGCCAAAGCAAAAAGAACAAAACTAGAGGTATCATTTTCTTTGATTTCAAATTGTACTACAAAGCTATAGTAATAAAAACAGCATGGTACTGGCACAAAAACAGACACATAGATCAGTGGAGCAGAATAGAGAGCCCAGAAATAAATCTATGTTTATATGGTGAATTAATCTAAAATAAAGGAGGCAAGGACATACAATGGGGAAAAGACAGCCTTTTCAGTAAATGGTGCTGGGAAAACTGGACAGCTACATGTAAAAGAATGAAATTAGAACACTTCTTAACCCCATACAGAAAAATAAACTCAAAATGATATAAAACTTAAATGTAAGACTTTAAGTCATAAAACTCGTAGAAGAAAACATATGCAGTGAACTCTCTGACATTGGTCTTACTAATACTTTTTGATATGTCTTCTCAGGCAAGGGCAACAATAGCAAAAATAAATGAGACTACATCAAACTAAAAGTTGATGTAACTAAAATGGGGTTAATATCCAAAATATATTTTAAAAACTCATAGAGGTGGCTCCTCAGAGGGAAATCAGGATGGCTGCACCAGAAGAGAGAAGGGACACCAGGCCAGCAATGCCAGAGAACAATATGGTCTAGCTGTGAATACCATGCCAGCTTCAAACAACAGAAGCCTCTCTATGTGGGGTATCTTTTTTGGTGAGTTCCAGTGTCTTCCTGTCAATGATTATTCAGCAGTTAGTTGTGATTCCAGTGCTCTCACAAGAGTGAGTGAGTGCACGTCCTTCTACTCCACCATCTTGAACCAATCTTCTCTCTTTTCCAAGATTTTAAATTTCACAGACAGAGATTTGATTCTAAAACTACTTGTCAAGGAAGGACTTTGGAGATGGTGAAGGAGTAAGACATGGAGATCACCTTCCTCCCCAAAAATACATCAAAAATACGTCTATATGTGGAACAACTCCTACAGAACACCTACTGAATGCTGGCAGAAGACCTCAGAATTCCTAAAAGCCGTGTGGCTGACAGGGTCTTCATGCACCAGCTAGGTGTCAGGCCTGAGCCTCTGAGGTCAGAGAGCTGAGTTCAGGACATTTGCCCACCAGAGATGTCCCGGCCCCTCATAATATGAATCAGCAAGAGCTCTCCCAGAGACCTCCATCTCAACGCTAAGACCCAGCTTCACCCAATGACAAACAAGCTCCAGTGCTGGACACCCCATGCCAAAAAACTGGCAAGACAGGAACACAAACCCACCCATTAGTGGAGAGGCTGCCTAAAATCATTTAAGTTCACATACACCCCAAAACACACCACCGGATGTGGTCCTGCAAACCAGAAAGACAAGATCCAGACTCATCCACCAAAACACAGGCACCAGTCCCCTCCACCAGGAAGCCCACAAAACCCACTGAACCAAATTAGTCACTGGGGGCAGACGTCAAAAACAACGGGAACTGTGAGCCTGCAGCCTGCAAAAAGGAGACCCCAAGTACAGTAAGTTAAGCAAAATGAGAAGACCGAGAAATACGCAGCAGACGAAGGAGCAAGGTAAAAACCCACCAGGTCAAACAAATGAAGACGAAATAGGCAGTCTACCTGAAATAGAATTCAGAGTAGTGATAGTAAAGATGATCCAAAATCATGGAAATAGAATGGAGAAAATACAAGAAACGTTAAACAAGGACTTAGAAGACCTGGCGAGCAAACAAACAATGATGAACAACACAATAAATGAAATTAAAAAGGAATCAATAGCAGAATAACTGAGGCAGAAGAACAGATAAGTAACCTGGAAGATAAAATAGTGGAAATAACTACCACAGATCAGAATAAAGAAAGAAGAATGAAAAGAATTGAGGACAGTCTCAGAGAACTCTGGGACAACATTAAATGCACCAACATTCAAATTATAGGTCCCAGAAGAAGAGAAAAAGAAAGGGAATGAGAAAATATTTGAAAAGGTTATAGTTGAAAACTTTCCTAATATGGGAAAGGAAATAGTCAGTCAAGCCCAGGAAGTGTGCAGAGTCCCATTAAGGATAAATCTAGGGAAAAACACGCCAAGACACATATTAATCAAACTATCAAAAGTTACATACAGAGAAAAAAATATTAAATGCAGCAAGGGAAAAACAACAAATAACGTACAAGGGAATCCCCATAAGGTTAACAGCTGATCTTTCAGCAGAAATTCTGCAAGCCAGAAGGGAGTGGCAGGACATTTTTAAAATTATGAAAGGGAAAGACCTACAACCAAGATTACTCTACCCAGGAAGGATGTAATTCAGATTCAACAGAGAAATTAAAACCTTTACAGACAAGAAAAAGCTAAGAGAATACAGCACCACCAAACCAGCTTTACAACAATGCTAAAGGAACTTCTTTAGGCAGGAAACACAAGCGAAGGAAAAGACCTACAATAACAAACCCAAAACAATTAAGAAAATGGGAATAGGAACATACATATTGATACTGACCTTAAATGTAAATAGATTAAATGCTCCAACCAAAGACGTAGACTGGCTGAATGGATACAAAAACTAGACCTGTACATATGCTGTCTACAAGAGACCCACTTCAGACCTAGGGACACATACAGACTGAAAGTGAGGGGATGGAAAAAGCTATTCCATGCAAATGGAAATCAAAGGGAAACTGGAGTAGCAATTCTCATATCAGACAAAGTAGACCTTAAAATAAAGACTATTACTAGAAACAAAAAAGGACACTACATAATGATCAAGGGATCAATCCAAGAAAATGATATAACAATTGTAAATATTTATGCACCCAACATAGGAGCACCTCAATACATAAGGCAAATGTTAACAGCCATAAAAGTGGAAATCGAAAGTAACAAATAATACTAGGGGACTTTAACCCCACTTTCACCAATGGACAGATATCCAAAATGAAAATAAATAAGGAAACACAAGCTTTAAATGACCCATTAAACAAGATGGACTAAAAAATACAAACACATGGCGCTAAAAATAACACTACTAAATAACCAAGAGATCACTGAAGAAATCAAAGAGAAAATCAAAAAAACCTAGAAACAAATGACAGTGAAAACACGATGATCCAAAACCTACGGGATGCAGAAAAAGCAGTTCTAAGAGGGAAGTTTATAGCAATACAATCCTATCTCAAGAAACAAGAAAAAGCTCAAACAACCTAACCTTACAACTAAAGCAATTAGAGAAAGAAGAACAAAAAATCCCCACAGATAGCAGAAAGAAAGAAATCATAAGATCAGATCAGAAATAGATGAAAAAGAAATGAAGGAAACGATAGCAAAGATCAATAAAACTAAAAGCTGGTTCTTTGAGAAGATAAACAAAATTGATAATTCTTAGAAAAGCACAACCTTCCACGACTGAACCAGGAAAAAATAGAAAATATAAACAGACCAGTCACACGCACTGAAACTGAGACTGTGATTAAAAATCTTCCAACAAACCAAAGCCCAGGACCAGATGGCTTCACAGGAGAATTCTTTATTTTTTTAATTAAAAAAATTTTTTTTAACATCTTTGTTGGAGTAGAACTGCTTTACAATGGTGTGTTAGTTTCTGCTTTATAACAAAGTGAATCAGTTATACATATACATATATCCCCATATCTCTTCCCTCTTGCGTCTCACTCCCTCCCACCCTCCCTATCCCATGCCTCTAGATGGTCACAAAGCACCAAGCTGATCTCTCTGTGCTATGCGGCTGCTTCCCACTAGCTATCTATTTTACATTTGGTAGTGTATATATATGTCCATGCCACTCTCTCACTTTGTCCCAGCTTACCCTAGAACCATTTTTTTTTTTAGATTCCATATATATGTGTGTTAACATACGATATTTTTCTCTTTCTGACTTACTTCACTCTGTATGACAGACTCTAAGTCCATACACCTCACTACAAATAACTCAATTTCATTTCTTTTTATGGCTGAGTAATATTCCATTGTATATATGTGCCACATCTTCCTTATCCATTCATCTGTTGCTGGACACATTGGTTGCTTCGATGTCCTGGCTACTGGAAATAGAGCTTCAATGAATATTTTGTTACATGACTCTTTTTGAGCTATGGTTTTCTCAGGGTATATGCCTAGTAGTGGGATTGCTGGGTCATATGGTAGTTCTATTTTTAGTTTTTTAAGGAACCTCCATACTGTTCTCCATAGTGGCTGTATCAATTTACATTCCTACCAACAGTGCAAGAGGGTTTCCTTTTCTCCACACCCTTTCCAGCATTTATTGTTTGTAGATTTTTTGAAGATGGCCATTCTGACTGGTGTGAGGTAATATCTCATTGTAGTTTTGATTTGCATTTCTCTAATGATTAATGATGTTGAACATTCTTTCATGTGTTTTTTGGCAATCTGTATATCTTCTTTGGAGAAATGTCTATTTAGGTCTTCTGCCCATTTTTGGATTGGGTTGTTTTCTATTTGATATTGAGCTGCATGAGCTGCTTGTAAATTTTGGAGATTAATCCTTTGTCAGTTGCTTCATTTACAAATATTTTCTCCCATTCTGAGTGTTGTCTTTTCATCTTGCTTATGGTCTCCTTTGCTGTGCAAAAGCTTTTAAGTTTCATTACGTCCAATTTGTTTAATTTATTTTTATTTCCATTTCTCTAGGAGACGGGTCAAAAAGAATCTTGCTATGATTTATGTCATAGAATGTTCTGCCTATGTTTTCCTCTAAGACCATAGTGTCTTGATTACTGTAGCTATGTAGTATAGTCTGAAGTCCGGAAGCCTGACTCCTCCAGCTCCATTTTTCTTCCTCAAGATTGCTTTGGCTAACCGGGGTCTTTTGTGTTTCCATACAAATTATGATATTTTTTGTTTTACTTCTGTGAAAAAATGCCAGTGGTAGTTTGACAGGGACTGCATTGAATCTGTAGATTGTAGATTTTTCATAATTAGGGTATAGGAATGCAAGAAATTTTGGTGCATTAATTTTGTATCCTGCTACTTTACCAAATTCATTGATTAGGTATGGTAGTTTTCTGGTAACATCTTTAGGATTCTCTGTGTATAGTATCATGTCATCTGCAAATACTGATGGCTTTATTTCTTCTTTTCCGATTTGGATTCCATTAAGTTCTTTTATTTTTCTTATTGCTGTGGCTAAAACTTCAAATACTGTGTTGAAAAATAGTGGTGAGAGTGGGCAACCTTATCTTGCTCCTGATCTTAGTGCAAATGGTTTCAATTCTTCACCATTGAGAACAATGTTGGCTGTGAGTTTGTCATATATGGCCTTTATTATGTTGAGGTAAGTTCCCTCTGTGCCTACTTTCTGGAGGCTTTTAATCATAAATGGGTGTTGAATTTTGTCGAAAGTTTTCTCTGCATCAATTGAGATGATCATGTGGTTTTTCTCCTTCAGTTTGTTAATATGGTATATCACATCGATTGAGTTGCATATATAGAAGAATCCTTGCATTCCTGGAATAAACCCCACTTGATCATGGTGTATGATCCATTTAGTGTGCTGTTGGATTCTGTTTGCTAGTATTTTGTTGAGGATTTTTGCATCTGTGTTCATCAGTGATATTGCCCGGTAGTTTTCTTTCTTTGAAACATCATTGTCTGGTTTTGGTATCAATGGGATGGTGGCCTCGGAGAATGAATTTGGGAGTGTCCCTCTGCCTGCTATATTTTGGAAGAGTTTGAGAAGGATAGGTGTTAGCTCTTCTCTAAATATTTGGTAGAATTCGCCTGTGAAGCCATCTGGTCTGGGCTTTTGTTTGTTGGAAGATTTTTAATCACAGTTTCAATTTCAACGCTTGTGATTGGTCTGTTCTTATTTTCTATTTCTTCCTGGTTCAGTCACGGAAGGTTGGGCATTTCTAAGAATTTGTCCATTTCTTCCAGATTGTCCATTTTATTGGCATAGAGTTGCTTTTAGTAATCTCTCATCATCCTTTGTATTTCTGCAGTGTCAGTTGTTACTTCTCCTTTTTCATTTCTCATTCTGTTGATTTGAGTCTTCTCCCTTTTTTTCTTGATGTGGCTAATGGTTTATCAAGTTTGTTTATCTTCTCAAAGAACCAGCTTTAATTTTATTGATCTTTGCTATCATTTCCTTCATTTCTTTTTCATTTATTTCTGATCTGATCTTTATGATTTCTTTCCTTCTGCTAACTTTGGGGGTTTTTTGTTCTTCTTTCTC
>NC_041214.2:49595680-49596988 GCF_002837175.3 Physeter macrocephalus | reverse complement strand
ATTGTATTGCTATAAACTTCCCTCTTAGAACTGCTTTTGCTGCATCCCATAGGTTTGGGTCATCATATTTTCATTGTCATTTGTTTCTACGTATTTTTTTGATTTTCTCTTTGATTTCTTCAGTGATCTCTTAGTTATTTAGTGATGTATTGTTTAGCCTCCATGTGTTTGTATTTTTTACAGATTTTTTTCCTGTAATTGATATCTAGTCTCATAGCATTGTGGTCGGAAAAGATACTTGACATGATTTCAATTTTCTTAAATTTATCAAGGCTTGATTTCTGACCCAAGATAAGATCTATCCTGGAGAATGTTCCATGACCTGGAAAATGTTCCATGAGCACTTGAGAAGAAAGTGTATTCTGTTGTTTTTGGATGTAATGTCCTATAAATATCAGTTAAGTCCATCTTGTTTAATGTATCATTTAAAGCTTTTGTTTCCTTATTTATTTTCACTTTGGATGATCTGTCCATTGGTGAAAGTGGGGTTAAAGTCCCCTAGTATTATTTGTTACTTTCGATTTCCACTTTTATGGCTGTTAACATTTGCCTTATGTATTGAGGTGCTCCTATGTTGGGTGCATAAATATTTACAATTGTTATATCATTTTCTTGGATTGATCATTATGTAGTGTCCTTCTTTGTCTCTTGTAATAGTCTTTACTTTAAAGTCTATTTTGTCTGATATGAGAATTGCTACTCCAGCTTTCTTTTGATTTCTCTTTGCATTTAATATCTTTTTCCATCCCCTCACTTTCAGTCTGTATGTGTCCCTAGGTCTGAAGTGGGTCTCTTGTAGATAGCATATATATGGGTCTTATTTTTGTATCCATTCAGCCAGTCTGTGTCTTTTGGTTGGAGCATTTAATCCATTTACATTTAAGGTAATTATCGGTATGTGTTATCCTATTAAGATTTTCTTAATTGTTTTGGATTTGTTATTGTAGATCTTTTCCTTCTCTTGTGTTTCCTGCCTAGAGAAGTTCCTTTAGCATTTGTTTTAATGCTGGTTTGGTGGTGCTGAATTCTCCAAGCTTTTGCTTATCTGTAAAGGTTTTAATTCCTCCGTCAAAGCTGAATTACATCCTTCCTGGGTAGAGTAATCTTGGTTGTAGGTTTTTCCCCTTCATCACTTTAAATATGTCCTGCCAGTCCCTTCTGGCTTGCAGAATTTCTGCTGAAAGATCAGCTGTTAACCTTATTGGGATTTCTTTTTATGTTATTTGTTGTTTTTCCCTTGCTGCTTTTAATATGTTTTCTTTGTATTTAATTTTTGATAGTTTGATTAATATGTGTCTTGGCATGTTT
>NC_041214.2:49544902-49595475 GCF_002837175.3 Physeter macrocephalus | reverse complement strand
TTTCAATTACAATCTCTTCAAATATTTTCTCAGCCCCTTTCTTTTTCTCTCTTCCTTCTGGGGCCCCTATAATTGGAATGTTGGTGCATGTAATGTTCTCCCAGCGGTCTCTGAGACTGTCCTCAATTCTTTTCATTCTTTTTTCTTTATTCTTCTCTACAGTAGTCATTTCCCCTATTTTATCTTCCAGGTCACTTATCCGTTCTTCTGCCTCAGTTATTCTGCTATTGATCCCTTCTAGAGAATTTTAAATTTCATTTATTGTGTTGTTCATCACCTTTGTTTGCTCTTTAGTTCTTCTAGTCCTTGTTAAACGTTTATTGTATTTTCTCCATTCTATTTCCAAGATTTTGAATCATCTTTACTATCATTATTCTGAATTCTTTTCCAGGTAGACTACCTATTTCCTCTTCGTTTGTTACGTCTGGTGCGTTTTTACCTTGCTCCTTCATCAGCTGTGTGTTTCTCTGTCTTCTCATTTTGCTTAACTTACTGTGTTTGGGGGTCTCCTTTTCACAGGCTGCAGTTTCGTAGTTCCCGTTGTTTTTGGTGTCTGCCCCCAGTGGCTAAGGTTGGTTCAGTGGGTTGTGTAGGCTTCCTGGTGGAGGGGAGTAGTGCCTGTGTTTTGGTGGATGAGGCTGGATCTTGTTTTTTTCTGGTGGGCAGTTGCACCTCTGGTCGTGTGTTTTGGGGTGTCTGTGGCCTTATTATGATTTTAGGCAGCCACTACCTATTTCCTCTTCGTTTGTTACGTCTGGTGCGTTTTTACCTTGCTCCTTCATCAGCTGTGTGTTTCTCTGTCTTCTCATTTTGCTTAACTTACTGTGTTTGGGGGTCTCCTTTTCACAGGCTGCAGTTTCGTAGTTCCCGTTGTTTTTGGTGTCTGCCCCCAGTGGCTAAGGTTGGTTCAGTGGGTTGTGTAGGCTTCCTGGTGGAGGGGAGTAGTGCCTGTGTTTTGGTGGATGAGGCTGGATCTTGTTTTTTTCTGGTGGGCAGTTGCACCTCTGGTCGTGTGTTTTGGGGTGTCTGTGGCCTTATTATGATTTTAGGCAGCCTCTCTGCTAATGGGTGGGGTTGTGTTCCTGTCTTGCTAGTTGTTTGGCATAGGCTGTCCAGCACTGTAGCTTGCTGGTCGTTGAGTGAAGCTTGTTCTTTGTGTTGAGATGGAGATCTCTGAGAGATTTTTGCTGTTTGTTATTACGTGCAGCTGGGAGGTCTCTTGTGGACCGATGTCCTGAACTTGGCTCTCCCATGTCAGAGGCACAGTCCTGATGCCTGGCTGGAGCACCAAGAGCTTGTCATCCACACAGCTCAGAATAGAAGGGAGAAAAAGAAAGAAAGAAAGAATGAAGAAGAAAAAATTAAATGAAGTTATTAAAATAAAAATTATTACAAAAATTAAGAAAAGTAATTTAAAAAATGATAGAAAGCAAGAAGAGAGCAACCAAACCAAAAACAAATCCAGCAATGATAACAAGCACTAAAAAATATACTAAAGAAAAAAAAAAAAAGACGGACAGACCAAATCCTAGGACAAATGGTAAAAGCAAAGCTATACAGACAAAATCACACACAGAAGCATACACATACACACTCACAAAAAGAAAAAAAGGGAAAAATATATATATATCTTTGCTCCCAAAGTCTACCTCCTCAATTTGTGATGATTCGTTGTCTATTCAGGTATTCTACAGATGCAGGGTACATCAAGCTGACGGTGGAGATTTAATCCGCTGCTCCTGAGGCTGCTGGGAGAGATTTCCCTTTCTCTTATTTGTTCGCACAGCTCCCAGGGTTTAGCTTTGTATTTGGCCTCACCTCTGCGTGTAGTTCACCTGAGGGCGTCTGTTCTTTGCTCAGACAGGACGGGGTTAAAGGAGCGGCTGATTCGGGCGCTCTGGCTTACTCAGGCCGGGGGGAGATAGGGGTACGGATGCAGGTTGAGCCTGCGGCGGCAGAGCCCAGCGTGACATTGCAACAGCCTGAGGCGTGACGTGTGTTCTCCCAGGGAAGTTGTCCATGGATAATGGGACACCGGCAGTGGCGGGCTGCACAGGCTCCCAGGAGGGGAGGTGTGGATAGTGACCTGTGCTTGCACACAGGCTTCTTGGTGGCTGCAGCAGCAGCCTTAGCATCTCATGCCCGTCTCTGGGGTCCACGCTGATAGTCGCGGCTCGTGCCTATCTCTGGAGCTCCTTTAAGTGGCACTCTTAATCCCCTCTCCTTGCGCACAAGGAAACAGAGAAGCAAGAAAAATTCTCTTGCCTCTTCCGCAACTCCAGACTTTTTCCAGGGCTCCCTCCTGGTTAGCAGTGGTGCACTAGCCCCTTCAGGCTGTATTCATGCAGCCAACCCCAGTCCTCTCCCTGGGATCCGACCTCTGAAGACCGAGCCTCAGCTCCCAGTCCCTACCCATCCTGGCGGGTGAGCAGACAAGCCTCTTGGGCTGGTGAGTGCTGGTCGGCACCAGTCCTCTGCGGGAATCTCTCCACTTTGCCCTCCACACCCCTGTTGCTGCACTCTCCTCTGTGGCTCTGAAGCTTCCCCCTTCTGCCACCCGCAGTCCCTGCCTGCGAAGTGGCTTCCTAGTGTGTGGAAACCTTTCCTCCTTCACAGCTCCCTCCCACTGGTGCAGGAACCATCCCTATTCTTTTCTTTCTGTTTTTTCTTTTTTCTTTTGCCCTACCCAGGTACATGGGGAGTTTCTTGCCTTTTGGGAGGTCTGAAGTCTTCTGCCAGGGTTTAGTAGGTGTTCTGTAGGAGTTGTTCCACATGTAGATGTATTTCTGATGTATTTGTGGGGAGGAAGGTGATCTCCACATCTTACTCTTCTGCCATCTTGAAGCTCCTCCCACAGGCGAATTCTATCAAACATTTACAGAAGAGCTAACACCTACCCTTCTCAAGCTCTTCCAAAATATAGCAGAGGGAGGAACACTCTCAAACTCATTCTGTGAGGCCACCATCACCCTGGTACCAAAACCAGACAAAGATGTCACAAAAAAAGAAAATTACATGCCAATATGACTGATGAACCTAGATGCAAAAATCGTCAACAAAATACTAACCAACAGAATCCAACAGCACATTCAAAGGATCATACACCATGATCAAGTGGGGTTTATCCCACGAATGCAAGGATTCTTCAATATATGCAAATCAATCAATGTGATATCCCATATTAACAAACTGAAGGATAAAACCATATGATAATCTCAATAGACGCAGAAAAAGCTTTTGACAAAATTCAACACCCATACATGATAAAAAGCCTCCAGAAAGTAGGCATAGAGGGAACTTACCTCAACATAATAAAGGCTATATATGACAAACCCACAGCCAACATCATTCTCAATGGTGAAAAACTGAAACCATTTCCACTAAAATCAGGAACAAGAGAAGGTTACCACTCTCACCACTATTATTCAACACAATATTGGAAGTTTTAGCCACAACAATCAGAAGAAAAAGAAATAAAAGGAATTCAAATCGGAAAAGAAGTAAAACTGTCACTGTTTGCAGATAACACGATACTATTCATAGAGAATCCTAAAGAGGCTACCAGAAAACTTCTAGAGCTAAGCAATGAATTTGGTAAAGTAGCAGGATACAAAGTTAATGCACAGAAATCTCTTGCATTCCCATACACTAATGATGAAAATTCTGAAAGAGAAATTAAGGAAACACTCCCATTTAGCACTGTAACAAAAAGAATAACACTCCCATTTAGCACTGTAACTCCTAGGAATAAACCTACTTAAGGAGACAGATGCAGAAAACTATAAGACACTGATGAAAGAAATTAAAGATGATACAAACAGATGGAGAAATATACCATGTTTTTGGATTGGAAGAATCAACATTGTGAAAATGACTATACTACTGAAAGCAATCCACAGATTCAGTGCAACCCCTATCAACCTACCAATGGCATTTTTCACAGAACTAGAACAAAAAATTTCACAATTTGTATGGAAAAACAAAAGACCCCGAATAGCCAAAGCAATCTTGAGAAAGAAAAATGGAGCTGGAGGAATAAGGTTCCCTGACTTCAGACTATACTACATAGCTACAGTAATCAAGACAGTATGGTACTGGCACAAAAACAGTAATATAGATCAATGGAACAGGATAGAAAGCCCAGAGATTAAACCCATGCACGTAAGCTCACCTTATCTTTGATAATGGAGGCAAGAATATACAATGGAGGAAAGACAAACTCTTCAACAAGTGGTGCTGGGAAACCGAATAGCTACATGTAAAAGAATGAAATTAGAACACTAACACCATACACAAAAATAAACTCAAAATGGATTAAAGACCTAAATGTAAGGCTAGACACTATAAAACTCTTAGAGGAAAATATCGGCAGAATACCCTATGACATAAATCACGGCAAGATCCTTTTTTACCCACCTCCTAGAGAAATGGAAATGAAAACAAAAATAAACAAATGGGACCTAATGAAACTTAAAATCTTTTCCACAGCAAAGGAAACCATAAACAAGATAAAAGACAACCCTCAGAACGGTAGAAAATATTTGCAATCCAAGCAACTGACAAAGGATTAATCTCCAAAATATACAAGCAGCTCATGCAGCTCAATATCAAAAAAACAAACAACCCAATCCAGAAATGGGCAGAAGACCTAAATAGACATTTCTCCAAAGAAGTTATACAGATTGCCAACAAACACATGAAAGGATGCCCAACATCACTAATCATTAGAGAAATGCAAATCAAAACTACAATGAGGTATCACCTCACATCTGTCAGAATGGCCATCATCAAAACATCTACAAACAATAAATGCTGCACACACACACACACACACACACACACACACACACACACACTCAATGAAATATTACTCAGCCATAGAAAAGTATGTAATCTTGCGATTTGGAGCAATGTGCATAAATCTAGAGGGTGTTATGCTATGATAAATAAGTCAGACAGAGAAGGAAAAATACCATATAATTTCTTATATGTTTAATCTAGAAAACCAAAACAACCAAACAAACCAAACCAAACAATAACAGATTCATACATACAGAGAACAAACTGGTGATTGCCAGAGTGGAGGAGCATGAGGGTGGGGTGGTTTGTGAAATAAAAGAAAGAGACTGAGAGGTCCAAACTTCTAGTTATAAGATAAATATCATGGTGATGTAGTGTACATCATAAAGAATATAGTCAACAATACTGTAGTAATTTGCATGGTGACAGATGGTTACTAGACCTATAGTGATTATCATTTCATAATGTATTTAAATGTTGTATTACTATGTTGCACACATTAAATTAACATAAAATTGTATACAACTATACTTCAGTAAAACAAAACAAAACAAAATGGTGGATGGGTGAAGGGTTTCCTTTCATCATTGCTGTTTTCCAGGACCACAGGCTCGGGTAAATTCCATGTTGTCATGCATAGCTTAGCCTCCTCATCTCCCATAATCCACCGCTACACTGAAATTTCTCTTACTGGGACCACCAGTGAGCTCCATGTGTCTAATCCTAAAGACATTTGACTTCTTTGAAGCCATTGCTCACCATGGGCTCTTTTATAAAGGCTTTTTCCTCCTAGTTCATAAATGTTCTCCATCCAGCTTCTTGGACTGTTTCTTCCTTTTTCAGGCTCTATACTCCTCTCCTCCATCTGATTCATAAATATGAGGAATCAGTCCTGTGCCTCCCTCTTCTAGCTCTCTGCACCTCTCTCCAGGCTTTATCAATCAATGTATTGTCTCCAGCCCAGGTCTTGTGAATGCTAGATTTAGACATTCAGTTACTGCTTCAACATCTCCACATAGAGAGACCTCAAAATCAACCACCCCAAAGGCAGACTCCATCCTTCCTTACCAAAAGTTCACTTATCTTCCAACTCCATTTCCATAAATGGCATTTCCATCTACCCTCTTGCCCATGCTGCACTGTTGCTTGGAGAACTCTCTTCCTGGCTAATGGCTATGCTTTCTTCTTATCTCTTCTAAAAGTGTCACTCTTCAGAAGTCTTCCCAGTGCCTGGCTTCTGCATTGCTAATGCCTGCATTGTGCTGTCTCCCAGTACCATGTTTTCTTTATGACACCAGTCACATTTTTGTTTTAGTTTGTTTATTGTCTCTTACCAATTTAGACTGTTAGCTCCACAAGTGCAGTGATTCTGTACCTGCCCCAGTACGTGGCACAGAACAAATATATAACATATTTGTGGAAGGAAGAAAGGAAAGGGGGGAAATAGAGAAGGAACCTCTTCTGATAATTCAGTAAAGAAGATTAAGTTTTTAAAAATAAACTTCTAATTTTAAAATAGTTTTAGATTTACAGAATCATTGTGAATATAGTACAGAAAGTTCCATATATTCCCCCCACCCCAGCTTCCCCTATTATTAACATCTTACATTAGTATAGTACATTTGTATCATTGAATGGACCAATATTGGTCTATTTTTATTAACTAGAGAACATATTTTATTCTGATTTACTCAGTTTTCCTCAAACATCATTTTCTGTTCCAGGATCCCATCGAGCATACCATATTACACTTGATAAACATGTCTCCTTAGGCTCCTCTTGGTTGTGACAATTTCTTTGATTGTTATTGTTTTTAATAATCTTGACAGTTTTGAGGATCACTGGCTAGGTATTTTATAGAGTTTCCTCAACTCGGATTTGTCTGGTATTTTTCTAATGATGAGACTGGAATGTGTTTGGGGGAGGAAGATCACAGGTGTAAAGTGCCATTCTCATTACATCTGATCACAGGTACATACTATCAATATGACTTATCACTGTGGATGTTAATCTTGATCACTTGGCTGGAGATAGTGTTTGTCATGTCTCCCCACTGTAAACTACTCTTTTCCCCCTCTTTTTCTATAAGGTTCTCTTTGAAAGAAAGTAACTACATGTACCCCAAATTTAAGGAGTGGGGAGTTATGCTTCATCTCCTTAAGGGGGTACATCTACATATTTGGGGGTGTTTTTTTTGCATTTTTCAAGATATTTGTCTATTTGTGCCCCATTTATTTACTTATTCAGTCTTTTATTTATATCAGCATTGACTCATGAATATTTATTTTGTACTCTGGGTTATAATCTAATAATACTTTCTGTGGACCAAATTGTGTCCCCACAATTCATATGTTAAAGCTCTAAACCACAATGTAATGGTATTTGGAGATGTGCCTTTGGGAATTAATTAGGTTTAGATGAGGTCACAAATGTGGGGACCTCATGATGGGATTAATGGTCTTATAAGGAGAGACACCAGAGAGCTCTCTCTGTCTGTCTCTGTCTCCCTCTGCCAAGTGAGGGCACAGCAACCATCTGCAGGCCAGGAAGAGGGCCCTCACTGGGGAAAGGAATTAGTCAACACCTTGATCTTGGACTTCCCAGCTTCCAGAATTGTAAGAAATAAATTACTATTTATTTCTGTTTAAGCCACCCAGTTTATGTTATTTTATTATAGCAGTACAAGCTAATACACTATTTCATTTTTTTGCTGAAATTATTCTACATTTGGCCACTGGAAGCTCTTTAAGCTGTCTTCTGTATCCTTCTGATATACTCCTGTCATTGTGAGTTTGTTTTATTTTGTTTTGAATGCTAACTTTCTGGAACTACAAGATGCTCCAAGCTCATTTGGTATATTTCTTGCCCCAGTCCTAGAATCAGTCATTTCTCCAAGGTCCTGATTTTTTTAATTGGACAACAGTATTAAAAACCAAGATCTACAGCTTGGTGCTTTGTGACCACCTAGAGGGGTGGGATAGGGAGGGTGGGAGGGAGACGCAAGAGGGAGGGGATATCAGGATATATGTATACGTATGGCTGATTCACTTTGTTCTACAGCAGAAACTAACACAACACTGTAAAGCAATTATACTCCAATAAATATGTTAAAAAAAGAGATTGAAATAAAATAAAATAAGTCAGAGAAAGACAAAAAAAATTTAGAAATAAAGGTCTTAAATTTAAAAAAAAAAAAAAAGAACAAAAAAACAAAACCAAGATCTAGTGCTAAGTGTGCTCACTGCTACTGGGATGTCATCATTTCTAAGCCTTTTTGTCTGATGGAACAAGGAAATATATGCACATACTAACCTGTGTATATACATATATCCATAAATATTTCTAGATGTAAACATCTGTATCAATATTAAGTTAAACATAAGTTTATACATTGTCTCCAACTCTAATTTATTACCCCCTTGTAGAATACCCCTACTCCTTTCCTTGAGTATCTGTAATCTTCCACTCTGATAGAGAGAAACCTGGCATTTGTCATCTGCCATCTGTTTACTTAATTGTTCAATTCTGGTATATATGTATAACAGTATCAAAATTGTAGGCCTTTATCTTTATGGGAAACAACCTTATTAACTAGAGTATATCAAAGAGTGTTCTGCCTATGTTTTCCTCTAGGAGTTTTATAATATCTAGCCTTACATTTAGGTCTTTAATCCATTTTGAGTTTATTTTTGTGTATGGTATTAGAGAATGTTTTGCAATATCTTTTTGGATCCGTCTCCTAGAGTAATGGAAATAAAAACAAAAATAAACAAATGGAACCTCATTAAACTTAAAAAGTTTTGCAGAGCAAAGGAAGCCATAAACAAAATTAAAGACAAAATATAGAATGGGAGAAAATATTTGCAGATGATACGACCGACAAGGGATTAATTTCTTAAATATACAAAGCTCATGCAGCTCAATATTAAAAAACAAACAGCCCCATCAAAGAAATGGGCAGAAGATCCAAATAGGCATTTCCCCAAACAAGACATAAATGGCCAAAAGGCACATGAAGAGACGCTCAACATTGCTAATTATTAGAGAAATGAAAATCAAAACTACAATAAGGGATCACCTCACACTTGTCAGAATAACCATCATCAAAAAGTCTACAAATAATAAATGCTGGAGAGGGTCTGGAGAAAGTGGAACCCTCCTATGCTGTTGGTGAAAATGTAAATTGATACAGCTACTATGGAGAACAGTATGAGGTTCCTTAAAAAACTAAAAATAGAGCTACCATATGATCCTGCACTTAACTATAATCCTAACTTTTTGCCTGTCTTCTCACTGCCTCTAAAATATGGAATGTTTCACAGATTTACATTCCATCGTTGTGCAGAGGTCATGCTAAATCTTCACTGTGTCATTCTGAATTTTGCGTATACTGGATTCGTTGCTAATGAATCCAGATAAATGTAATTAAACTGCTCATCTCCATGATTTGTTCCTATTCTCTGCTATTTGTTTTCTGGAAACTGCCTAAAAAATTCAAGAAGTCTCCAGAGATGTCAAGATAAGAGTAGTAGTTTTACTCATTTAATTTCTCCCTTTCTTAGGTATTTGACTGCCACAAAGAACAAGGGAGGGTAGTGCAGAGAAAAAGTACAGAGACATTATTCTGATTTTGTGGCGTTGGGCAAACAGGCCCATATTTCCTTCTGACAGCTCCCTGGCTATTGGTATCTAACCTCTTGGGGCTAGGAGGTTAGTGGAAAGTTCAACATTATCCTGAAAAGGTTAGAACATCAATAGTTTCTAGAACTGAGTTGATTCTAATCTCCACTCACCTTAACCTTCTCAAGCCCCACTTTTCTTATCAGTGATGAATAGGTAGCAATAGTAACTACTCATGGGCTTGCTTTGAATCCTAAATAAGATAATGGTTCTGATGCTCTTAGCATAGAGCATTCAGTAAGCCCTCAGTACATTAAGTATCGTTAGGTATTGTTATTATTAATAATATTATTTTATTTATGGAATTAAGTATATTAAAATTATGATAAATTTGATGAAGGATGGTAAAGGGAGCAATGAAAGATTACAGAAGGACTTGGTCTAGTCTGGGGATTTGGGGAAAGTTTCTATGAAGAAAGGACATGTAATCTGAGACCTGAACATTCACTAATTCTCAAATAGTAAACAGAGTGGAGAAAGGATTTCATAGACCCACATCTGTGAAGCCTTCCTGAGTGAAAGAGCTTGTAGAACCAATCAAAAGAAATTGGAGATGTAGCATGTCAAGTAAGGAAGAGAATATCCAGCAAAAGGGTCTGCGAGGCTGATAGGGTCCCAGATGACTAGGTTCTACAGGCCACATTGAAGGTTTTGAATTTTTATCTCCAGTACTGAGGAGAGGACTGAAGGGTTACTAACCGGTTGGGACATAGTGAAAATTTCTTCTTTAGCCAAAATCATGCTGGCTGATTTCTGGGAATAGATTGGACGGAGTGAGAGTGGGAGGGAAAAGCAGGTCCAACTGTCCATTGAGAGATGATGGTGGCTTTGACTGGAGTGGTGGTGTTGATGGAGAGAAGTAGAGTTGTTTCCATTGTGGGTTGGAAGTTGAGTCAAGTTTTGGAGTACAGTCATAAGAGGATTAAAAAATACTTCAGTTAACTGGGAAAATCTAATGACATTGAAAATGTAGAAACAATTGGTTTTATTATGTGGAACTTCAGCAAATGGAGACAAGATCATGGAGTGGGAATTCTGGGTGGAGGGGGCATGGTCAACTCACCATTAGGAAGTGTGTGTTTCAGAATTAGAGATACACACAGTGGAGCAAGTTGCTGGATGGATAGTGAGTTCCCTGTCACCAGAGAGTTTAAGAGGATGAGTGATCACTATTAGAGAACTCTAAAAGATGTTTCTGAGTACACTTTTAATTTAAAATATTAAGATGCCATAATACATAAGAACAAACAATTTTATAAATGACTAACAATTAAGATTGTGGTGTGCAGTCTATAACAGGTGTAGTTTTCATTTAAAGTTATTCGAGATTCATCAGGTTCACATCACAGATATAGTTTTATCTTTAGAACCTTTGACATAAATCCAAAATCAGCCATGAGTTGCATGCAATTATGTATTTAATTTGCTTTGAATATTTATACTTTGAAAATTAAGTTCCAAAAGAATTAGAGAACAAATTCAATTTCCTGTTTTCTTTGTTTCCCATTTTCTTCAGGAAATTGATTCAATGGACACCTAAAGGCAAAAGTGTTCTTAATAATCATGTATGACTCAGCAGATCCAGCTCAGAGCCAATCGCTAGTAATGGTATAGAGCCTTTGAAATATAAGACAGCTAATGATAGAGGTCACTATACTCATTCTTAATTTTAAACTAGGTGTTGTATCCAGTCACATATATCTTCTTTCTTCTTCCACCTTACTATCTTCTCATTTTTACTTTCTATATCCTTGTCAGGTAGAGCTCACAGTTTGTTTTTCTAATGTACAGTATTTTTCCTTTTTTCCTGTTTGTTCATATGGTGTACAAGTACATTTTGTCACTGGAACTTTTCTTTCCTAGCAGGAAATTTTTTAAATTGGGAGAATAACTTAGTAACCCTGAAGAGTTTGGGGCAGAAAAATAGAATAGATTTTGTTGCTCTGCCCCACACCAGCATTACTATTTTTACCTTCCTGTACACTGTTAAGAGAGTCTGTTTACTTTTTAAAAAGGAAGAACATTTCCCTCTATGCTCAAAATATTCCAATTGCCTAATTTTTTTCTATCCATGCCTGGTTGCATAAGCTGTCTGGCACATTGTTTCAGAGGCAATCATAATGACTAACAAAATGCTATCAGCTAGTTCTAAGCACAAGTAGGTCTTTACATTTTTCACCCTACATTTAACTCTTTGTTTCTTAAAACATGAAATGAATACAGCTGGACATTGTATTCCTCTAATTGCTTCCATCTGGTCTCTCAGAGCAGAATGGGGACAAAGTAGGTAGAGTGAGTGGAACATTCCAGAACATGATTTTATGCTTATTTGATTAGAGAATCATTAAAGCATTGGGTTGCTGTTAAGAATTTCTCTGAAATATCTAAGCAGGGAGGCATTTCAAAGCAATGAGGTAAATTGGGACTTCTGGTAGGAAATGTACCTGGGATTCCCAAAATGTGTGGCCAAATATTTTAGGTTATGGAAGGTTAATTCTTAGATGTTAGGCTTTCATTCATTCATTTATTTATTCCTTCACTGAGTACCCATCAGGACCCATATTCCATTTTACATCCTGGTGAGATTATGGTGAAGGAGATACAGGTACTTCATCTCAAGAAGTTTCCATGTCTAATGGTGAAAGAGATCGTTGCAATACAAAAATTATAGTAGTTTTAAGTATTTTAATATAGACAGTGCAAAGAGAACATATAAAAGTGGGACAGTAAGTATATCTGAGGGTGGGGTGGTCCAAGAAGACTTCCTTGTGGAGACTTGGAAAAGAGTGGTAAGCAAATAAGGGATATGATTTGGGAAATGGTAGATACAATCAGCACAAAACAGATTTAAGCAGAGGGAATAAAATGACTATGAAATGGTGGCATAGGACAGTCATGGGCTGTTTGGGAAAGAATAGGTAGGAGCATTTGGTGTGTTGCTGATGGGGAGGGAGAAGGGGTGAGGCTGTGGAGGGAGCTAAGGGCCAGTTCAGGAGGGGCTTGTATGGCATGCTGGGAGTTTTAATTTTGTCTTTGTGGGCCGTGAGGAGAAATTGAAGAATTCTGAGCAGAGGAGTGATGTCGTCAGCTTTGGAATATTTTTATGGTAGCAGTTTACAGTATGGATCAGAGGTAAACAAAAGACATGCCTGTCATCTAGGACACTATTTATATGGTCTAAGCAAGTGATAATGAAGTAGACCAATATCCATGGGATTAGAGGAGAAGGATATGGATTGAAGAAATATTTAGGAGGTAGAAGCCATGGAACTTGGTGTTAGTTGAATGAGGAAGGGTATGGAAGAGAAACAAAATTGTGGATTTTCTTTTTTAATTTATTAAGCTTTTACAATGTGCCAGCACTTTTCAGGGAAGGCTTCATTTAATCACCAAACCAGCTTGATGTGGTAGATACTATTGTTACTGAAAGTAGGGTCTGGTTACCTGTCACTCTGAAGCCAATAAAGAGGCAAGGGGTGGAAAAGAAAGTTTGCTTTATTTTGGAGGTGAGCAACTGGAAGAGAGGGTGGACTCCTGTCCAAAGGCCGACTCCCCCCACTGACAATCAGGGGGCAAGAGCTTTTATAGGTGGAGGGAGGGGGCTACATGCAGAAACAGCACAGTCAGCTCTGTCAGTCATCTTAAAATTCGT
Organism: Physeter macrocephalus; assembly: GCF_002837175.3. Taxonomy (NCBI): domain Eukaryota; kingdom Metazoa; phylum Chordata; class Mammalia; order Artiodactyla; family Physeteridae; genus Physeter; species Physeter macrocephalus. The sequence goes on along the minus strand of NC_041214.2, from coordinate 49,582,343 downwards.
CATGCAGTGGTCTGATCAGTGTCATCTTGATTGTTTTAAGTACAGTTAGTCTTTAGTTCCAGGGTTGGTTGGTTCCCATTTCTTTGAGGCCAGTTCTCAGAATTGTGGCAGCTATGTCATGGCTACAGTCTGGTCATCATGTAGCTAAAATCTTCCACCTGGTGGGGGTTTCAGTATCTATAAGACAGCTCAAAGGATATGGCTCAGAATATTATCTGTAACCCTTGATGAGAAACTAAAGGTCCTTGACCAAACTATCATTATTTGGTCTCGTTTGACTGTTTTCCTTTGTTTTTGATTTTCTCACTTCTCTGATTAAACTTATTGTTTGGCTAAAGTTTTTTCACAGACAAAATGCAGGCTGAGGGACCTGCTGTATTTCAATCCTCCCTTTTCTTTGATACTCCTCAATCTTGAGGAGGGACAGGTATAGAACAAGAAAGGGAATAAAGTTTCGAATAGAGAGGTTAATAATAAACTTGGCAGAGGAACTCAGTTTTAGTTCCATTTCTTTTTCAATTTTCCCCAACTCTTGAGGGAATGGGGCTGGGCTGATGAGTGCTCTGGGTACTTCCTGCTGAAGTGGGGCTCAGTCCTGACTAATTTTGGGACTGGACACAGAGTTGGAAATAATCTCAGGTTCCAAGCTTATCATTAATATTTTGTATTATGAAAACATTACCTCTCTCTTTGACTACTTTGTCATAGTACCTGGACATTTGATAATTAGTAGGCATATTACAATGAGGATAATAATTAAATTGCATCCTTGTATTATTCTCTGAATGTGTCAATATTTTTTCCCTTAATGGTTAAAGCAGTTGTACAGTGTATGTTTAATAGGCCACAGACAAGCTGTTTTGGTTAGACTAAAGTTCAAATTAAATCATATATAAGCCAGAATGACTTTCCCATACTTCAATATGTAAAATTTTCTTCCATCATTTTCCCCTTCTAATTGCAAATCTTTCCATAGAAAGCATTGGTAATCAATATATTTTTCCAACATTGCCAGAGTGGTTCAGTTTCCTGCCCTGGGTCTGTTCATGTCCCTCAGTGCTAGGCCTACGGTTTTGTTTATATATTTGCCTAGTCATCCATGTTGGGGGGAAACTAATCAGACATAACAAGTATAGAGGTATGATGATGGGGAAATATTTTATAGGCTATACATTTTATCACTTATACCCAATTGTCACACAAACATTGTACATGTGCTTCAAGCAGCGTAAACTTTAAGCCAGCAGTGATACACATCATAATTAGTTATATTCTGTGACAACTTCACTAGACAATTTTTTTCCATCCTAAATATTGGCATCAATAATATGGTTAAAAGCAAAATAATAATTTTCTATTGAAATTCTTTAAATTTTTAACTCAGTTTAGCAGTATGATTTGAAAGTTATCAAAAATCTGTATTTGTTTAATAACTTTTAGAACATTAATATTAATGACATTTACCTATTCAGTATAACCTAAGAATGTTTATCATTATTATTTGACAATGTTTTCCATGTAACTTAACGTACCACATAATCCTAGTTACTTTAATGTTTCTTTTGAGATGGCTCAGGGGCCTTCAGGAATACTCAAAGTTAGTTAGAGAAGAAACTTACAATTTGTTATCAAAAGCACCTTAATATTCCAGGAACACTTTGTTTTCTTAACAGAGAGAGAAAACCAAATTCCAGTCCTGTACCAGCTTCTTATTAATAACAAAATTCATTTATCTAATTAAATTCAATCTAATCTTAATCCTGACAACGTACAAAATTCTTTTCTCAAAGTTCCTTGTTTACAAACATTTTATCACTTTCTGGATCCATATTAACTAGTCCCTTATTTTCCCCATATATAAGCAGCCAGCTCCAGGACAAAATTTTCTCCTTTTTTTCCTCTACAAAAATATCTCCAGTCTTTATATCTTTTCTTACCAACAACACATATCTTATTTGCTTTATACACTGAACTGTTTCCCTTACGATTTTAGTATCTTTAATTACATATTATGATTTTTTCACCTTTAAAAGACCTTAACAAAACCAAGAGACAAGTAATTGAACTATTAGACCAGCTTTTTCTGATTGGCAAACTTAAGACCATATTCCATAACCTCTAAAAACATACATTTTTCTCATAGCACAGTTTCTCTTTAATGTGGAATGAGATGCGTGTTTAGTGAACCCAAACATCTTTTAAAGTTCTACTAATTAACCCAATGCTCAAGTTTCAGGCAACGTGGGCTGTGTTTGTATTTCAAGGACATGATAAGAGTTAACTTCAAGCTTTCTCTTAGGCCTACATTTATTCTTTCGGTCAGAATTCTGAAAACAGTATTTTATCAAGCTGGCTTTCTCCAACTGCATATGCAAAAAGAACCAGTTTTGGAGCTTTAAAAGAATTTCATTTTAACCAATTTTCTCTGGAGTCTGAAGAATACTGTTGCCATACATTGTTTAAAAATTATCTTCCTTTTTCTTTAGTCATAATTTCTTAGCTAAAATTTTTCTAATGAATTGAACCTGAATTTCCCATTTTACAAAAGACAACAATGATACCAATCACATAAATGGAATATACACTCACACACCAGAAGACAGAACTGTCACAAATCTCCCAAGAGGATGACCCATAAGGAGTCCCAAACAAACACTTTTCCAACACAAATGGTCCTCAATGTCAGACACACATCAGAACCAATTGACAAAATGCTCAAATGACACTCAGTGCTCACAAATGGTCCTCAAAGTCAGACACACATAAGAACTAACTAGCAAAATGCCCAATAGCACTTCGTGCTCAAAAGAGAAGTTAGCCCAGGTGCACACCAGTGGACTTACTTGGTCCTGGAGCTCATCAGCTCATCCAGAAGCATCTTTCTGTTCCACCAAGGAAAAGCATCAGTTGGCAGGCAATGTCGAGCAGGGGAGAAACAGGGAGGATCCCCAAAACAAATGGTTTCGGCAGCTGCTAGGAACATCTCCCCAAAATCCCCTCTCAGGGCCAGTAAGCCATGAGCAGCGGTCTCCTCTCAGCCATCCCAGAGCATTGTCATGGCTGCAGCTCTGCTCGGAAAACCCCAGGATCCAGATATCGCTAGAGCACAGCAGCCCCACGTTGGGTGCCAAAAAACTGTAACCGAAAGTGGGGGTCCAGCTGCTCGCCGCTCTGAAGCCAATAAAGAGGCAAAGCTGGTGGGAAGGAAAGTTTGTTTTATTTCAGAGACTGGCAACTGGGGGTGGGGGCACTCCTGTCGAAAGGCCGACTGCCCCCACTGATAATCCATGGGCAAGAGCTTTTCTAGACAGAGCGGGGGGGCTACATGCAGAAACAGCACAGGCAGCTCTGACAGTCATCTTGGAATTGGTCATCGGTGGTCTGATCAGCATCATCTTGATTGTTTTAGGTACAGTTAATCTTCAGTTCCAGGATTGGTTTGCTCCTATTTCTTTGAGGCCAATTCTTGGAATTGTGGCAGCTTATGTCATGGCTACAGTCTGGTCATCATGTAGTTAACTTTTTCCACCTGGTGGGGTTTCAATATCTACAGAACAGCTCACAGGATAAGGCTCAATATTATCTATAGCCTTTGAGGAGGAACTAAAAGTCCTTGAGTTTGCTTAATAACTAAACTATTATTATTTAGTCTTGTGGGACTGTTTTCCTTTGTTTCTACATTTTCTGACTTCTCTGATTAAACTTATTGTTTGGCTAAAGTTTTTTCACAGACAAAAGTTAGGCTGAGAACATGGAGGGGAAGGACCATCTTTCACTATGATTATCCCATTTTATAGTTGGGCTCTCTGAAACTTAGAAGCTAAATCTTGCCCAAGATCAGGGTTAATCAAGAGTAAGCCGGGATTTAACCCCCAGCAGTCTGAACCCAGGGCCTGCAGGCTTAATTATGAAGGTAAACTGCATCTTCCAGGTGGTTCCTTTTCCCTTCATGGCCAATAGAAGATGAGGAGAAACTGTAGGAGAAGAGATGACTAAATGACAGAACAGAGGCTATTCTGGCTCCCACTTAACATCATATGTAACTACATAATTTGTAAAACCAACTTGCATTGCCTTTTGGTTAAAAAAAAAAAAAAAGAAAGCTTATCTGATAATTCAACTGATATTACCTTGAATCAGTTTAAATATCTGCTGACTAAGAATTGAGATTATCTGCACTCATGAAAGACTTGTATGCTGGGGTTTTTTGTTCACATGATAGTCATAACCAACACTAGGTCAGCGAGGCATTTTTAACATCTTTAACCCCTTTTGCTAATTAAGTGAAGGTAGTTGAAGAACCTGATTTCATTATAAAATGAAATTCAACACTCAACTTCTTTTGTGATTTTGAGCAAAAGTAAGAAGCTTTAATACAGATATGTCATTGCCACAAAAGACGGCTTCACATGCTATGACCAATGCACAGGGCCCCTGCACTCAGAATGGCCCTGTGCTTGCGGTTTAAGGCTCTGCATTTGAGGTCATGAAATTCTTAATAATTTCATCTTTGACTCTGTGTATTGGAAGTGAAGTCTGATAGGACAGGGAGCACGTGTGTTGGGGGCTTGGACCCTAGCTCATGCGTGGTCCCTCCAGCGCCCACCCTCCTGGGCTTAGATTCTCAGCCATCTGTTCCCAGCCCCCTGGGCCTCTGCCTGGCCTCCAGCTCCATCTCCCCATCCCTGTCTGATTACTGCTGCTGCCCTCTACCTGGTATGGTGATTGGGTGTGTCAGCAGGGGAGACCTGTGTTTCACCTTTACTCTCCTCCACCTGTAAGGTAGGAATGTAGGTGAAGAGAAGGTCAGGGTGGAGCTTGTGCCCTGCATTGTGACATCTTGGGGTGGGGCAAAGAAGAGGCCATCCCTGACCGGGCTGGAGCACCATGGTCTGTTTGGTGGGCAGTTCAGTGGTGGCTTCTTGCCCACGTCCTGCAGGCATGGAGGTTGCAATCTCTTGGGGCTCTCTCATCTACCTCCAGTTGGGATGCTGGAATGTGGGAAGGGAAGATTGACTTCCCCACTCCCTGATGGGGCGCCACATTTTTATTTTCCATGGGCCACCCCACAGATTATGTAGCTGACACTGTGTCCACTATCTCTTGCCTTACTTTGTATATAATAAATGCATTGACTGATCTTTGTTAAATATGAATTCAGCAAATGTAGAAGTGCCTGTCATAACCATGTGCTAGCCCACTTCTTTAGGACTTAAAAAGAAATAGCATATAGATAAAGCATGAAATGATAAAATAATGACTTAAAATCTGATTATAATGTGTACAGTTTACTCATGGTTAATAAACTTGGGAAACTTGAGAAAGAACAATTAAAAAATTAACAAGTTAGAGTTTTATTTTGACTTCTGTTATGAAGAGTAATTGTGCGTAATAATTCTTAAATCTTGCCTGGAGACATCAGTACAGGTGAAAGTTGTATTAACTATGGGTTGTGAAATCAAAGATGTGAAAATTAGATCTTTTTCTCAAAGTCCAAATAAGTTAAATTTTATTGAGAAGTACTCATGACTTCACTGTTTGAGAATTTGAATTTTAAAAATAGACAAAATATAATAGTGAGTGCCAAAAGTATTTAAAGCATGATAAGCAATGGTCTTGATAATGTGTTCCACAGCCATCTAAAATAGCCTTCTCATAGGGTTTAGCTGTGACAAGAACAATCCTCCCTTTAGTAGGATGTCTGGTGTTCCCTACCTCCAGAATCACAGAAAATATTACCATGCAATGTGCCGAACTTGCTACTTAAAAAAGAATTACTACACACATCTTAAACCTCTAAGTAACTGGGTCGAGTTTTATTTTTGTGATGTCATGTTTTGTAAGACTCTCACTAATCAAGTTGTGTTGATTTTGCCCCCAGACAGCTGGAAAAGGCCAGTAAGTGTGACCTCCAGAATCCTTCCTTCCTTTTGGTGTATCAGGTGTGATCATCAGGGCCTATATTATTGGGACCCCTCTTTGTTTCACTGGCACTGAGATGCAGGGGATGCAGACCCCACCCGCCCATGCTGAGACTGGGAGCAGCTTCCTGTCTAGCCTGTAACTCTTGCCCACCAGCCCAACTGCAAAGGGAGCCGTGCAGCTCCCTCTCCTTCCCAAACTTTCCAAATGCCTTTTTAGAAGTCTTGGATTCAAAACTATGCTTGATGTCCATCTTACCTCAGATTCTCTTGGGTACAAACACCATGGTGAACACACAGCAGATTTTAACCTTGACCCTTCACATCACAGGGCCTGGTCCCGACTTTGACCAGAGGGCTGTAATTAGCTTATCTTCTCTTAGGTGCCTCATTGCTGATGCAGAAGCCCACCCAGATATTGTAGAAGTCAGCTCCATGATATCGGATGTCATGATGAAGTATGTAGACAATTTATGCCATCTCAGCTGGCCTTGGAGAAGAAGTTGGAAGGAGAGTGGAGGTCCACACAGAGTATTTTATGGAAGTTAACTGGAACGCACTCAAGTGTCAGCGCAAGCTGGCTCTGCGATCTCAGGTAAGTGGGAATCTTTCAGTCTCTTCAGCATGTATTCTGATGGGCTGTCTGAAGTTGTTCATGATTGTCTTAAGGAAAATTCATCTTAAGTTACAAAAATATTAATTGCTACATGTAATATTTCATCACTGTATAGGTACATATTTGCATCCATTTTGATATCTTAAAATTAAGTCAATATAACTGGTGCTCCAAAGGACTAACCCATAATTTATTGTCTGTAACAAAACCAGAGGTATCAATAAGATCTCTTAGAAATTATTTAAGTTTATAATATGATCGTCGCATAAGTAGCAGTGAATTGGGTAATTGCTTTCATTACTATCTGTGGTGGTAATAATATTATCATGCTTCAAATCAGAATATGTGCTTTTATTTTATTGCCAGTAACCTCTAAATTATTTTGATATTTAATGCTATTTTGAGCATAGCTAAAGCTACAAATTTCCACATGTGCAAATGATGGTATTGGTGATGTTCTTCTTGCTATGCCTTATCTTCCTTCCTGTGTGCCCTTGTTGTATCATGACCCATAACTCATCCTTCAGTCATGCCCTGGGCTTCCCCAAATCAGGGATCTAGTAACAGGGTTATAATGCCCATTCTTGATCAGGGTACCTGGTCATTAAATTCCTTTCCAGGATCCTAAGGACCTGCTCTGCCTCAGCTGGGAAAATTATATAAGAATTTGGTCTCAAAGAAGAACCATTCTGATATCTTGAATAGCAAACTCCTTTTTTTTTTAGAAGGAAAGCACTACTGTTTGGTGGGTTTGTCTTGACATACTTGGAATCCAGAAATTAAAGATTCAATATAGTTTTGTTTGAGGGAGAACTCTATTATCTTTATTGCCTTAAATGCTGAGCCCAGCTGTAATTTCACAGAACAATCCATGATGATATCTAAGGCCCAGGTTTATGTCTAGGAGCATATAACTTGGAGTTACAGCTCTTGCAGAGCTCAGTTACATGTTATACAAGGGGAGTCAGAGTGCACATTGCTTGGTATTGTATTACCAGACTCTGTAAAAACTAGGCGACAATGAGAAACACATCATTCTCTGGATCTCATGTTGCATTCAGAGTATAGTACTCCCAGTAAACTCAAATGCAAGAGACTTAGCTATTTCTATATCTTAAGTATTTGGGGTTTTTCTATTAGGTTCTGCACTGCAAAGCTACTTAGCCATTTTCCAGTTGGATATAAGAGAAGCAATTTGTATTAGATTCACGTAGCTGATGAGGGAGTGGGTAGAGTTATCTAAAATCGAATAGCAGAAACCCTCTTATCTTTAGCAAAACACCTTGAGAAGGACCTATTTATTTATTTATTCTTCTCAGCTTTTTAAAAAAAGCTCTTTATTGTGAAAAGTTTCATACATTTACAGAAGTAAAGAGAAATGCTTTATGTACCCACCCACAGCTCCAAAAATTTGGTACTCTGGACCAATCGTTTATCATTGCTATCCCTAGATTATTTTGAAACAGATGCAGTTCCATACCATTTTATCCATCAATATTTCCATATGTGTTTGCAGGGACATTTTAACTGGAGAAATCTAGCTCCCAGGCCACGAGGGTGAGATCTACAGTCATGGAGGGATTTTTGAGGTTTTGTATTCATCTGTAAATTAGGGGGGTGGAATATTACCTATTGCAGAGGGCACTAGAATTAAATAATTTAATGTGTTTAAATATACTGTGAAAATTTTAAAATGACAAACTATAAAATAGCATCAATTTATAAAATGAGCAATGCCTATGTTAGAAGAATAGATTGTTGATGCAACTTGTTAATTTAGTGCTAACTGGCCCATTGGTACTAAATCTGTGTATGTTATTCATGCAGCTTAAAAATATTTCTTGAGCACTGGCTACTGGCCAGCCACAATGCCTCATGGAGTGTTCATCTTATAGGGACCCTAGAGAACTACTTTGCTTCAAAGCAAAATTTATACTTCTATTTTATGGAGGCCTAAAATACCTTCTTCTCTTGTACTATTTTAGGCATACCGATAATTTTTTCAGTTCAAGATTAATGAAACGTTTTCTAAGAGGAAAAATTGCAGCTTTATTAAAGAACTGAGAAGGAAATATGATTATATTTTATCAAAAGACAACATGTAGTTAATTGGCATTATTTTCACCGAGTACCAATTATTATTTTTTATAACTTACATTTACACCATTGCTGGTGAAAAAGTTATAGGTATTAAATTTGATGTCTCTTTTTTTCTCAAGCAGTGTTATGGTATTATGATTGTTTCCTTTCAAATATAGTGGGATGTTTTCCCAGAGCAGTTCATATCAACAGTACAAGTACATAATCCAATGATGAATAATAGTCAAAAGAAAGAAATTAATGGATTCAGTAGAACTGTATAAATTCCCAGCACCAATAAGGAGATCCATTAGTGGGTAAGCAAACAATTGATAAGAAATATTAAGGGCTCCTGTCTCATAGAACATATGCTATTTATTTTCACGTGTTAGCTTATTCTTAGTAATGGCAATTTGTATAACAGGTTAGTAAAGAAATAAAATTGATACATATTTCAAGAGGACAGAGAAGTCTTCACTCATAAAGTTCACGCCTGTGTACTCTGATTTATCCTATATGAAAGTGAAACAAGACTTTTATTTTGAAGGATGTTAAGCTTTCTAATTTTTATAATTCAAAATGAGAGATAATAAGGAGAGCACAGAGTCAAACTGACAAGAAGTAAGCAGAGAAAAATGAGGTACAATTTTTACTTAAATGTGTAGTAATAAAAGTCTATTGTAATATAGAGGGTATTGTGGCATTTTAATAATGAAAATCATAATTGGTGTTTTGACACTGTACACAACATGTTAGACTCAACATAATTATCTTTTGGATATTATCTTATATCCCAGACAGCAAAGTTTGTTACAGACATTTCTAAAGGGTGTGCTACTTAGACTTCACCAACAAATATAAGGATGAGTGTTTAAAATAAAAAATCCAGCCTGGAAAAATCTGGCTAATCAATGGAAAACTTCAGTTTCATTCAGGTTATTGGGATTTTCTGAATACAGCTTTAGACTAATATTAATGAGGGTGAATAAAGCATATTTCTATGTGTACAAATGAAGCAGAGTTGAATGTTCCAGGGAGACTGGAGAGTACTTCTGAGAAAAGCATGTTCTTCCGTGTGAGATTTGCAGGGATTAACCACTTCTGTTCCAATGATGTTAAGAGACTTATTCAAGGTCACCGAGTTAGTTAGTGACAGACCTAGGACTGAAACTAGGTTCTCCTGATTTACAATGCATATTTTTACTTACAATGCATTATATTTTTATATATATATTTTGAAAAGTCTGGGATACCAGGCTGATGCTGGATGGCAGATGTTTGTGAATGCCTAAGTTAAGGTGTTTGGATTCAATACTGGGTAGTATGGACTAAAACCTTGAATTTCTCCCAAACAGCTACCAACTAACTACATTATCAAACTGAAGGCAAAATCATATCCCCTTCTTGATTTTTTTTTTTTTTTTTTTCTGTGATTTCCACTATACTCCTCTGTCCTGGTTTCCATCTTACCTTTCTGAATAGTCTCTTATTTTTTCTTTCAACCCTGGCTTCTTAAATTTACATGTTTTGTTTCTCTTCTTGCTCTTCCCTTGAGTGAGATCCATCCAGCCCAGTGGTTTTTCATTTCATATGAACTTGCATAAAAATCAGTTGTACAAAATGGGAACTTTATTTTTATAATCATGTATCATTTTGTTTTGAACTCCTTTTCCTGCTGATGGCAGAAATTGTGAATGGAGTCATTATCACTTATATTAGTCTCTTTTGGCCTAAAAGTCTCTTTCCCATTTCAAGGGTTCACCTCTTCATTTCTTTCTCCCAAGGTGGCAGCCGGGGGCAGGAGGAAGCTTCAGCATCCCCACACCACTGGAAGAGGGCCAGGGGATCTGTACCCCCTTCTTCTCTTGGCCTCTACTGACCTTAGGTGGGGTGAACCCACCTCTGTGGCTTTGGAGAACCTACCTTGGTGTTCGTGGGTTGAGCTGTCTTCTCTGTGCCTGCCCCCCACAATGCAGTGATGATGACCTGGTGAACTTGCTAGCTAGCACTACAGCCATCTTCTACATTCCCAGTAGGGTACAGGGGAGCTTTGAATTCCCATCCATCAGGCACTATTCTATGTGCTAGGCCACAGTGAACAAAACAGACAAGGAGTCTACCCTCACGATCTTTATGTTAAATGCCCATACCAACCACAGAGTATATAGTGCCATTATGATCACAAAGCTTCTCTGAAACTTCTAGCTTTTTCTGGCTGGACCTGGTTTGTCCCCCTCAAATCCTCTGTGTGTTTCTACCCCACTCCTGGGGCTCAGCCATGCTGGAGTGGGTATGCAAAGGAAAAACAAGCATGCTTGCACCTGCCTTCTCATCTTTTTCTTTCTATCAGATGTCTTCTTTGAGTTTCAGAAAGACTCCCCAGTTCCTCGTCCACTCTGCCAGAAATTACCCTTCCATTACGTACTTCTCTCTCCCTGGGTGTTCCTTACCCTTTGGTTTATAAGCCTCAGCCTCCTGGCATGGTCTCAATAGCATAAGGGCCATGGGAAGAGAAGTACACAACATTTTCTAAGACAACAAAATACATTGGGGTGTTTTACAACATAGTTTCCATACTCATATTCTAAAGACCTCCAAAGCTATCTGTCTGATCTCAGCCTCTCCTGTGTGCCAGACCTAAATTTTGAACTGGGTGTTTACCTGCATGTGTAACAGGTACCTCATAGTCAGCAACTCCCACAGTGGATGGCTTGAACCTAGTCATGTTCTACACCTCATCACCTAAAGTAGAACCTTGACATCTTTAATTCACTCTCCCTCAAATCCTACATCCACTTCAGTAGCAAACCTTTAGCAATTCTATCTTTGAAATGTCTGACAAATCCATCTTATTTCAGTTCTCATTATCTCATGAGATATCTCATTATCTCATTCTCATTATTTTATTATTTCATTACAATATCTACCTTTCTTGCTTCTAGTCTCTTGCCCACCCCTAGCAGTGATTCAGGGTACCACTTAAGTACTGTCCAAAAGGGATCGATAGGAAATGGGTGTGTGTGTTGAGGGGTGCCATTTTGTTTATCACAATGACGTTGAATGCTACTGATACATAAGGGGCAGCAGCTAGGGATGCTAATACTATGCCACATGCAGGACAGTCCTACACAAAATGTGTGACGCAAAGCCAGTATGAGATGCATATTCAGAGATTTATCGTGAGGAATTGCCTTATATGATAGTAGGGGCTAGCTCGGCAAGTCAGAAATCCCTAGGGAAGGCTGAAACTGTAGGGACAAGATGAAACTGCTGTCCACGGATATAATTTCTTTTGCAACTCAGAGAAGCGTCAGCTCTGCTTCGAGGACCTTCCAAAAGATTGAATCCATTCCACTCAGTTTTCTAGCATCTCCCTCTCTCCCTATGTGACCACAGATATCATATTTCAAAACATTACATCTTATCTGGATAAATTAAGTGCTTATATAGTGAGTCCTAGAAATTTATGCTAAGCTTTTGTTGAAATAAAAAAGAAAGAATTCTATGATAATCTGATATTGTCACACTATTGAAACATGGCACAAATAATCATCATCTTAAATTCCATCTACTTTGGGGGCCCAGGCAGCTAGTAGAGTACTTATCAGCAAAGATTGTTTTCTACATTCACAAGCCCTTCATAATAATTTTATAATTTTTTAAATTAATTTTTATTGGAGTATAGTTGCCTTACAATGTTGTGTTAGTTTCTACTGTACGGCAAAGTGAATCAGCTATACATATACATATATCGCCTCTTTTTTGGATTTCCTAATTTTATAATTTTTTAACTTTTAGAATTCTTATTGTAGTTTTATAATACATTTTATATATGTTCTTAGCAAACTTGATTCACAGGCATTTGATATTTTTTCTTAAATTTTCACATATCTTTAAAGTTGACCACTTAAGAATTGAGCAAATATGTAAGCACCTGATTCTCATTTTCTTAGTGTAAATTTTTTAAAATGTTTTATATGAGTTGCTTTACTTTTATTATACCATATGTCATTTAAAATTGCTGAGCATGCCACTGAAGGCTTGGGTCTGCAGGTCTCTGCTAAGAGATTAAATTAAACCATGTAGAAAATGATATATTTTAAAAGGACAATATTTTTGTAAACATCTTTGCTTTTATTGTCTGGGTAATTGTTGGCTGAATTTCCCCCAAGTCTGTGAAAATGCAACAAGTAATGATGCAGTGAAAGAAATATCAGGAAAAATCATGACTTGTTTTGGAAATGTTCTATACTTGTTATGTTTTCAGAAAATAAAGCAAAGCTTTATAGCCTCCCACACAGATATATATATATACAATTCTCACGTCCATGCTACACCCCCCTTTTATTAAGATATAATTTATATACAGTAAAATGTGCAATCCCCTGACTATGGACAGACTTAATATTTCTGTCATTATAGATTACTTTTGTCTATTGTTTGGCTTCATGTAAAACCAACAGTATGTACTACTCTTCAGCATCTGGCTTCTTTCACATGATATAACATCTCTGAGATTCATTTATGTTGTTGTGAATATCAATAATTTGTTTATCCTGCTAGGTAATGTTACATCTTATGACTGTATCCCAATTTGTTTATTTTCCTGTTGATGAACACTTATGTTGTTTTCAGATTTGGGCTTTTATAATAAATAAGATTGGTATACATTTTCTCCTATAAGTTTCCGGTGGATATATTTTTATTTCTCTTAGGTAAATACCTAGGAATAGAATTTCAGGGTCATAAGGTATTGTATGTTTAAAGAAACTACCAAACAATTCTCCAAAATTGAACTGTTTAAAACATTCAGGAGCAATGTATGAGAGTTCCACAATTGTTCCACACTCTTGCCAACGTTTGGTATTGCCAGTCTTTTTTATTTTAGCCTTTGTAGTGGGTGTAAAAGGGTATTTCTTTGTGGTTTTTTTTTTTTTCATTCCCCCTATAACCATGGATGTTGAACACCTTTACATGTGCTTATTGGCCATTTGTATATCTACTTGTATGTGAATGAAGTATCTGTTCAAATCTTTTCCTCATTTTATTGAATTATTTGTCTGTTTTTGTTGATATGTAGTTCTTTATATGTCTCAGATATGAATCTGTTGTCAAACATACATATTGAAAATATTTTCCCCAGTCTATGACTTGATTATTTATTTTATTAATGGTATTTTTTTGAGGAACAGAGATTTTTAATTTTGTTAAAGTCCAATTTATTTAGTTAGTTTTTATTGTTGTTAGTGCTTTTTACATCATATTAAAGAAATTGTTGCTTATCCCAAGGTTGCAAAAATAGACTTTTTTAAAAAAAATAAATTATTTATGGCTATAGCTTTTATGTTTATGTCTATGATCCATTTTGATTTAATTTTGTACATAGAATAATAAAGAGGGTATCCATGTGGGTATCAAGCTTTTCCAGCATCATTTCTTAAAATGTCTAATCTTTTTACATTGATTTTACTAGGCATCTTTGTTGAAAATAATTTGACAGTATATGTGCAGATCTGTTTCTGAACTCTCTTCTGTTCCATTGATCTATATGTCTATTCTTAGGCCAGTTCTACACTGTCTTGATCATTGTAGCTTTGTAATACGTCTTGAAATTAGATTGTGTAAGTCCTCCCATTCTGTTTTTCTTTGTTAAGTTTGATTTAGTTCTTGGAGACCTGTTGTATTTCCTTATTAATTTTAGAATCCATTTGACAATTTCTTTGAAAAATCATTCTCTAATTTTGATTACTGCCCTTTGTTTTAACATGGAGAATATCTTTGCAACACTTTGAAAAATCAGTCTCATTTCATTTATTCAACACAATTTATTGAGCATCTGTTCTCTTCTGGAGACTCTTCTAGTTTAATGCTATAACAGTGAACAAAACAGCTGACAACCCCTACCTTCATAGTGGGGGGAGACATATAATAGATACATAAAATATATTTAAGTGCTATGGACAAAAATATAAAAAGGCAAGATAGTAATTGGTAGATACAGAGAGACAGGCTATTTTACATAGAAATGTCAAAATGGAATGGGAAAGCCTCTGTAATTATGCAACATTTGAGCAGAAACCTGAATGCATTAAAGGGGCAAGTCATGCAAATATCTGGAGGCACAGCATTGATGGCAGAAGGAACAGCAAATTCAAGGCTCCTGAGGTGGAGCATGCCTGGCAGGCTCAGGGAGTGGGCAAGGAGGCCTCTGTGCCTCCAGTGCAGTGAAGCAGGAGAGACAGCAGGAGGTGAGGAGGCTATCCGTCATGGTATAGACAAGGGATGTGAGTTTAGAGAAAGGAGGGGACATTATGTTTAAAAAAGGTACCTCTGACATTTTTTTTTGTTTTTGAGATTCCATATATATGTGTTAGCGTACGGTATTTGTTTTTTTCTTTCTGACTTAACTTCACTCTGTATGACAGACTCCAGGTCCATCCACCTCACTACAAATAACTCAGTTTCGTTTCTTTTTATGGCTGAGAAATATTCCATTGTATATATGTGCCACATCTTCTTTATCCATTCATCTGTTGATGGACACTTAGCTTGCTTCCATGTCCTGGCTATTGTAAGTAGAGCTGCAATGAACATTTTGGTACATGACTCTTTTTGAGTTGTGGTTTTCTCAGGGTATATGCCCCGTAGTGGGATTGCTGGGTTGTATGGTAGTTCTATTTTTAGTTTTTTAAGGAACCTCCATACTGTTCTCCATAGTGGCTGTATCAATTTACATTCCCACCAACAGTGCAAGAGTGTTCCATTTTCTCCACACCCTCTCCAGCATTTATTGTTTCTAGATTTTTTTATGATGGCCTTTCTGACTGGTGTGAGATGATATCTCATTGTAGTTTTGATTTGCATTTGTCATGAAGAGCCTAGGGGTAGGACGAGAGTAAAACACAGACCTACTAGAGCATGGACTTGAGGATATGGGGAGGGGGAAGGGTAAGCTGTGACGAAGAGAGAGAGTGGCATGGACATATATACACTACCAAACGTAGGGTGGATAGCTAGTGGGAAGCAGCCGCATAGCACAGGGAGATCAGCTCGGTGGTTTATGGGAACATATGTATGTGTATAACTCATTCACTTTGTTGTAAAGCAGAAACTAACACACCATTGTAAAGCAATTATACTCCTATAAAGATGTTAAAAAAAAAAAAAAAGTACCTCTGGCTGCAGTTTAGCAATAGCTTGCCGAGAGCCAGGAGCCGAAGTAGTGAGATTGCTTAAGAGAAGATTACAGTGGACCAGGCAAAAGATGATAGTAATTTGAAAATTTTTTCCTTCATTTTTTAATTCTTTTCCTACTGACAATCAGTTAGATGATTAGATGTCATGTACGAAGTGTGCAGTTTAACAAGAATTAGACCTCGTGTAATTCTGCGTTAAAAATGGAAGAGTAAGTGTCGTTCTAATTTGTGGGGTTCATTTACAGTGTTCATGTCTAATTCCAGACTGTTTAATGCCTTAAGCATTGCTGGTTTTCAGTTGCATTTCTTGTTTTTGAGCAATCCAAATTAGAATGTCTTAAAACTTGACCACTTGATGATTCTCTGTGTATTGTTTCTTCTGTAAGCTGAGAGGAATTACCTGATTCTGGCCTCTTGAATTGCTTTTAGAAATATTAACATATACATTCAGTTATTTTCCTTTTTTATATGTAGTCTTCAAACAAAATGTGGTCAGTAACTGTTGATGTACACCGTATCTTCTGTATTTTGAACGTTTTACTTTCAGATTATGACACTATTCTTCTCCTCATCTTTATTAATATCATTGCTTCTTGAAAACTTGTCTTTGAATTAGTAATAGTAATAGAGAACCCACTGTGGATACTAGGTTAATTATGGGATGGCGGTGAAACATTATCAAGTATGGTAAATTTGATACTCAAAATTTAGATCTAATTGTAATAATTCACTCTAATTTCTTTAATTTAGTGACAGTTCATTAATATGTTCTTGTGCTTTTAAGAAGTTCTAATTAAGAAAGTATCATGATAATGGTGGGATCGTAATTTTATGCATTTAATTATAGTAAAGCAAAATATTTAGCTTTTTATAATTATTTTCAAGTTCAAAGCAAAATAATCCTTAACATCTAAACTTGAAGAGGACATTTTCCTTCATTATATAATATTTATAGATTTAGCTATTTTCAGGGCTCCAGACACCAGTTTTTCTGGTTTAATTTGAACATATTGCTCTTTTCCATGATAAGTGAGGCACAGGAAAAGGAGCATGCTTTAGGGTTTCATAAATAAAATTAGGCAATGATATAATTCAAATGACTTTAGAGCTAACAGATCTCCATCTACATAGTGAACAATCTGCTCCATGCTTGCTTCCTCTGCCCACGAGTCCATAGTGACAAAGCCAGTTTCCCAGAGTGGCCTCTTTAGCCATCTGACCACACTGGCTGATTTTTTTCATACCTTGAAATTGAGGGACTAAGTTTATGTACAATAATATGCAGTCAGTGATCTGTCTCCTACTTTGAATTTTCTTTGTGCTATCATTCATGAAAAGCATGGAATGTGGTTTGCCACTGAGAAGCGATTACCTCCATGAGATGAACTTCGATCCAGGACAGGAGAGCCCTAAATGTATGTATTTAAGGTCACGGTTATTAACAAAGTACATGGAAGAAACTAGGTAAAGCTATAACTGAAATAGAATATGAATATTTCAGAACACAGAAGAAATAGTGCATTGTTTGTGGTTCTAAAGGAGAGCTTCCACAAGATATAAGATATAACTGGTGTTATGCTTTATATTTGTTTCTTGCTTTTGTTTCTCTCTCTCCCTATAAAACTAACATTCTGGACAATTTAAAAAAAATTACACTAGTCTTAATAAAATAGGCTCTCTTAATTCTTTCCCTACTGTCTCAGTTAATTTGGGCAGTGTTAGTCTGTTACTGTTAGAATTACTATTTAACTGAAAATGTATTATGATCTGCTGCACACATTTTTAAAATGACATTATAATGAGCAAAACCGAGCTAAACATAATTGTACCAGCACTGGGACAGGAAGTGTCTCCTATAATGGTGATGATTCCCATATCAGTGATAATTTTCTTGTCTGGTTTGCACTGTCTTCTCCTTGCTGCCATATTGATGCACAGAATGTGTCCATCCTTCTTAGGAGATGCAGATCTGAGTTAACTCCCTCTCCCTACTCCTAGAAAAATCTTAAGTAGTTAGAAAGTAAAAACTGATGACAGCAGCCAGATTCCATTGTTCAAGCTGCACGTTTCCCTCCCAACTCCCTTTAACAGGTTTGTGTATTTGCTGGAGGCACCTTTTGAAAACATCGTAATGGCCTCAACCCTCAAACGAGGAAAGGCTCTCAAGCTAAAAGAATAGAAAGGGTCACAGGAGGAGAAAGCCTTAAATTGAATAATTTTTTTTTCAGATTTTAATTTTTTTTATTCCAGGTGTCCTAAACTAGAAAGCCAGTTGAATTCCTTAAATATAACAATGTATCACTTAATAGAATCATCATGATGAGCAGAAATGACCCACAATGACTTACTTTACAATTATGGGAAGATTGAAATTTGTTTAAGTCAAGGAGTCACTTTCTATTTAAAAAAATTTTTTTTTAATTTATTTATTTTTGACTGCGTTGGGTCTTCATTGCAGTGCGCGGGCGTCCCATTGCGATGGCTTCTCTTGTTGCGGAGCACGGGTTCTAGGCGCGTGAATTTCAGTAGCTGTGGTGCACGGGCTTAGTTGCTCCGCGGCAGGTGGTCTCTTCCTGGACCAGGACTCTAACCCGTGTCCCCTGCATTGGCAGATGGATTTTTAACCTCTGCACCACCAGGGAAGCCCCAAGGAGTCATTTTTTAAAGTACAGGACGGGTATTGGTAGTAGATAGACCTGGCTGCAGATGCTGCTTTTGGCACCTACAAGCTATCTCTGTAATCTTGAGTTGGCTGCTTTTTCTCGAGCTAGTTGTGAGTGTTTCAGTACATTTCTAATGATCTCAGTTGAGCATAATTTGAGGGAGAAGGATCTGTGGGTTGGGACAGAAAAAGGAGGAGGTATGAAAGAGGTTGTGTGGGTTTCTGAGGAAAGGTTTGAGCCTACGAAGGTGCTCGTAGGTTTGTATCAGGGCTGGGCAGGACTGAGGCTGGTATTGGAAGCCCCTTGTAAGAGCTTAGGCATTGGAAACATTTCTGAGAAGCACACGTTCAGCTCTGGCAAGGGGTATCCAAAGCACTTCCAATTTCAGGTTCTAAGATAGCAGACCAGGGTGGACCCAAGAAGCAGGAATGAACAGTTCTAAGGCACAGGAACAGGAAGACTTTGAACAGCTAATAGAGGACTAGACAAAGAAAATTAAAATGTTCCTTCAACTGCATGTTTGCTTCAACCAATAACTAAATCTGACTTACATTTAAGTGCCATCTAGGAAGTAGTAAGAGGCAGACAAAAACTAAGTTCATGGTGTCTTTTTTTTTTTTTTTTTTTGTGGTATGCGGGCCTCCCTCTGTTGTGGCCTCTCCCGTTGCGGAGCACAGGCTCCGGACGCGCAGGCCCAGCGGCCATGGCTCACGGGCCCAGCCGCTCCGCGGCATGTGGGATCCTCCCAGACCGGGGCGCGAACCCGGTTCCCCTGCATCGGCAGGCGGACGCGCAACCACTGCGCCACCAGGGAAGCCCCCGTGGTGTCTTTTTATATATTGCTTTTAATGAATGCATACAGATCATGTGATGGTCTGTTTGAGTAACTTTTCTTGAGAATGTGAGAAGTTATTTTAAGAGTCAATAAGGTATAATCCACACAAAATCAACTGCATTTATTGGAAGTGTGAAATTTGAGGTTTTGAGTATGTGTATCCCTGTGAAATCACAATTAAGGCAGTGAACACATCCATCCAAAAGTGTCCTGCTGCCCATTTGTGCCCCTTGCTTGTGTTCCTCATGCCTCACCCTAGACAATCATTGATCTGCTTGCTGCACAGTAGATTGTTTTTAATTTTAAAACAATATAAATGGGGTTATATAGCACATACTCTCATATCTCTGACTTCTTTCAGTCAGCATCATTATTTTGAGATCTGTCTATGTTGTTTTGTGTATCAATAGTTCATTCCTTTTTATTGTTAAGTAGTTTTCTATTGTACACCACAGGTTGTTTATCCATTCATCTGTTAATGAACATTTGAGTTCCCATATTTGTCTATTGAAAATATCAATAAAGCTGTGATAAACATGTGTCTGTATGGACACAGACTTTTTTTTTCCTTTGGGGTAAATGCCTAGAAGTGAAATGGCTGGGTCATATGATAGGTGTATAATTAACTTTTGAAGAAACTGCCAAACTGTTTCCTAGAGCGGTTGTACCTTTCACATTCCCGGTTTGAGAGATTTGAACTCTATGTGTGTATTGAGAGAGGTTGAAGTGAATTATAGTATTTGTGGAAACCATCTTTGATTTGTGCATCTCCAAAGTCATAAGGAGTAAGAGGGAAAATTCAATTCACTTTTTGTGGTCCAACTCTCACAAAATATTCTACTTTGAAATAATCATATGATATAAATATTCTTATTGTTAATGTTTGATGTTCTGTGCATATTGACAGACTTAGCCAAAATCTGAAATGTGTCAAGAAAAACAATTAAAATTCAATAATTAGTAATTTCTTTAAAATTTCCAACTTTAATCATTTTCAGTGATCTAAGTGATCTAGAATTCTCTGCCTGCATTACTACTTCCTGGGAGAGAATTACAAATGGGCTTGGCCTTTACCAGTTTCTGTCTAGGTTTTATAGTCTTACTCAGTTGATGTATATGTCGATGGTTCTAATTCAGTGTCATAGCATTTTATTTCAATTTACAAATAAATTATCCTGTAGAGTGGAATTTGGTAGTACACACAGGAGTTTCACTTTCTTTGTCACATACACTCAAGTCCTAGTAAGCTTTGGTCACTGTATTATGACCTCCTTAAGAACATCCATTGATTCATCATTGATATTTATTACTGTTTGCTGGCACATACCAGACTATGTCTGGTCCATCTCTGCATTCCGTAGGGCACAGTGTATTGCACATAGGGGCCAGTCCACAAATATTTGTCAAATAATAGATGAATGACTGTTATCTTAGCATAAATTCCGTATTTCTCACTGTAATGGGACTAAAATCTCACCTACTGTCTTGAACCTACAGCCTTTGCCATAGTCACAGCTTAAGGCCTCCACACCTTTTTTTTGAGATCCCGTTGCTGAGGCAACAGGATTTTTCCATGCCTGCTTGCATCCTGTTGCCAAGGCAACAGGGTACATACAGTTGGCAGGCTGGTTTGAGACATCGGATGTTTGTGGTATCCTGTGGTATCCAGAGATGCCTGTGGTTTACAACTTCTTTGATAAATCAGTGTGTGCATGATTATATTCAGGGATGTGCACTTGACTCTGATCTTTGTGTATAAAGATGACTGTTGATGTTTGTGATCATCCAGTACCATACATGTTACTGGAAAGACCTTGTGTGATCTCAGGACCTAGGGATCCTGAGTCCCTTTAGCAGGAATCTTGGCTTATTTTGACTGGCTACTGTTCTCTATCCCCACTCCTTTTTCATAATCCATATCTACTTTCATTTAGATTGGATAAATGCTCTTGGTCACGGCTAGCCAGAATCAACCTGGCCTATTAGGCAATCTCACAATCAAGCAGTCTTACAAAAACAATTTACTGTCAGTAAGATCATTGTATTCCTTTTCTGTGACAGTTCTCAAATTTCCTGGCTAAATACTTATTAGTTTCTAGCTGTTATTGGAGCACGAGTGGAGAGCCACAGGAGCACTATGCCACCTTCTTGCAGTGATACCAACTCTGTTAACATTGTAGGTAGACAAAAAGTTCTTATGGAGCAGGAGAAGGCAATCCTACGTAATGTCCCTTATTCACACGGGACATGTTTATGAGTGTCACCACCTGAAAGAGACTTTCAAGCTGTAAAATGCTGGCGAGGTCAGATGGTGTGGTTGCATCACCTTAATGTGGTAAGCCCTGCCTCTCATTTCGTAAGATTAAACATTTCTTTTTATCAATTTTTTTGGTGATGGCCAATTAGGTGTACAGCTTTTAGTCTTGGAGACAGGAATAAATAAAAGTGAAAGATTTCTGTTGGAGTTGAGGCAAGGACTCTGGAAAGAATCAGTGAGTGCAGAGGCCATCTGGCCCAACACCTTCATTTTACCAGGAAGAATTCACCAGGATTTCTGAGGCTGTGGTGTGCTGAGTTCCATCAGGGATTCAGTTGGAAAATTGGGTCTCCGTGTTGCTCCTTGTGTTGGAACAGAAGGACTCTCAGTCTTTCTGGTCATATCCTGTGAGCACTTGTGGTAGCTGAAGGAAATTATTATGATGTTATCAAGGAATTGCTGATACACTTCAGGTTTATAACTGGTATTGCAGACTTGACGTAGACAGACCATGCTATAAGCCAACTGTGTTGACTGGGAAAGGCAGGATCTCTCACCAGTGGAGGAACTTAAGTGGGGGTCTCAACAAGTCTGTGTGTCCATCCTCATGTAACCTTTCCCAACTTCAACATCAGCAGCTCTCCAGACACCCAGGTCCCCATCCTCAGGCATATGGGCTCCTGAATGCCTTGAATCATTGACAGGTATCTACTGACTCTTGGTGTAATTCAGGTAGACTAAGCAAATTCGGGTCAGCATTCAGAAGCTGCCTCCTCGGCAGCCTGGCTGTGTCTGAGTGGACCCCCTTTTGGGTTCCTAAAGACTGAAGATGGGTGTGAGAATTGAGCACTTCAGTATGGGAACCGTTGAGTCCCTTCTAAAACTATGGAGACTGCCTTCTTGCTGAGAAATATTCGATTCAGATACCACATCTAGCTTTTCTGGATTCTTATCTGAGAATTTTAGGCAGAAAAGAAAAACCTGCCATGGTCTAAGCTGTGACATGTCTGTCTGGATAGTTTTGACTGGATTCTGGGATTGTACACAAAGTTAAAAGTAACTTTGATGGCTTCCTAAAATAACAAGAAAAGAGGGAAAGAAGTGAGAAAGTCTCAGAGTGAATCTCTCTACATGCTTGTATGTGGGGATCGTGGGCTCTTTGTGGTCAACATCATTTCTCTTCACTTGTCTTCCTTTCCTGCAACTAAACTTGTCTCTGATGTGTATAACAGTTGGATTCTTCTTTTGTTTTTATTCTTGCTCATTCCTTCAGTTTCAACTGGGGTGTGTTCATTAAGTGGTGGGATTGCTTTACACAAATATACACACAAATCCACAGGCACACACTTAAATATATGTATCTTCTTACCCCAGCCAGTATTAAAGAAACATAAAATAATTTTCTGGAATCTCACTGGCCAAGTCCAACCCCACAGAGGGTTGACACCACCAAGGTTTTTTTGAAAACTATATATTGAATGAAGACCAGCTGCCTGAATGATTCAAAATAAACAAGACCACCTATTCCAGAATTTCTCAAGCATTTTGGTCTCAGGACCCCTTTTCAAAATTATTGAGGACCCTCAAGACCTTTTGTTTATGTGAGATATAGCAATGTCTATCATATTAGAAATTAAAACTGAAAAACTTAAAAAGGTTTATTATCAGTGAGGAGGTATGAGACGCCATCTCTACGCATGAGGTGCTTAAAGAATAGTGCCTGTAGTCACTCTACTAGTATTTTTAAAATTAATGATATAACCTATAATAGAAAATATGAAAAGAAAATATGTATAACTGAATCACTTTGCTTTACACCTGAAACTAACACAATATTTTAAATCAACTATACTTCAATAAAAAAATATTAAAATGTCTAAGGGAAAATAGAAAAAAAATGATAATACATCTAATACATATGAAGCAATAATGATACCTAACATTCATTTGAAACTTCCAATATGCCAGGATATGGCCTAAGAACTTTACATGTATTGTTAAATTTAATCTTCAAGACAGTTATACAAGGTAGCAGATTAGTTTCTAGGGCTTCTCTTAGTAACGTAACACAAACTGAGTGGCTTTAAACAATAGAAAGTTATTCTCTAAAAATTCTGGAGGCTGGAAGTCCAAATCAATGTGTTGGTAAGGCCAGGCTTTCTCTGAAGGCTCTCTTTCATACCCTTCTCTTAGCTTCCAGGGCTGCTGACAATCCTTTACATTCTTTAGTTTTTAGAAACATCATTCCAATCTCTGTCTCCATCATTAAATGGCATTCTCTCTGTGTGTCCCTCTTCTTATAAGGACACCAGCCGTACTGAATTTCGAGTCCATGACTTTGTTTCCCAATAAGGTCATATTCTCAGGTTCTCCCTTTGGCTGTGACTCTTCTTCCATCTTTAAAGGCCCTTTTTAATTTCATTGGACCCACTTGGATAATTGAAAATAATCTCCCCAACTGAAAATCATTAACTTAATCACACCTGCAAAGTCCCTTTTGCCAAGTAAGATTCACAGATTTCAGGAATCAGGACTTGGGCTTCTTTGGAGCCATCGTTCTGCCCACCACAAGCACCAGAAAGGACAGATCTATAGGGAGGGAACAATCTGCAAAGGTAAGACCTCACCTAGCAGAGAAGGTGTGGGTTAGGTCTTAAAGGTGGGGAGATTTCATGAGGTGGAGAGGACCCCAGCCAGGCTGTGCAGCATGAGTGAAGGCATGGCAGTTACAATGAGCCTGGTGTGATCACCCGGGGCAGGAAGGGGATGGGTCTCACTGAAGAAAAGAGGTGAGAGTTAGAAAATGAGGGGAACCAAATCTGAGAAAAGGTTGGGATGGAGCCTCAACTATTCAACTAGGAAATTTAGAGCATAGTGCTTGCTTTTCCACAATTAACATTTCACTATTATGTATGGATGGTCTTTGCTGGAAATTAGGAATGGATTAAGTACCCTTCTAAGATTCTATAACAGAGCTGCTTTTTTTTTTTTCAAATTTTATTGGAGTATAGTTGATTTACAACGTTGTGTTAGTTTCAGGTTTACAGCAAAGTGATTCAATTATACATATACATATATTCATTCTTTTTCAGATTCTTTTCTAATACAGAGGTTCTCCCACAAGAGTTAGAGTCCTGAGCCCCATGTCAGGCTCCCAAGCCTGACACATCAGGAGGAGGAGCCCTCAAATCATTTGGCTTTGAAGGCCAGCAGGGTTTGAGTAAGAGCTCCACAGGACTGGGGGAAACAGAGGCTCTACTCTTGGAGGGGACACACAAGGCTTCACGTGCACTGGGACCCAGGGCAAAGCAGTGACTCCATATCAGCCTGGGCCAGACCTACCTAGGGGTCTTGGAGGGTCTCCTGGGGAGGAGGAGGTTGGGTGTGGGTCACTGAGGGGGCAAGGACACTGGTGGTGGAGGCCCCAGAGAATGCTAATCGGTGTGAGCTCTCCCAGAGGTCACCATTTTGGCATCAAGGCCCAGCCCCACTCAACAGGCTCCAGAGCTGCTTTTCTGATTAGCATCTTTCTCACTTTGTCTTTCCTGATGCCTTTGCCTCTTTTCTTCTGCTTCTTCTTTTTTTTTTCACTTTTATCTGCATTTATTTTTTTGCGGCATTTATTCCCGGGCCATAAGTTTTTATTTCTTCAGTTTCTTCTGGGATATCTTCTCCTTTGGGGCAACCTCCTCTTATGGTTTAGGAACAATATGTTCTTTTTCAGTAAGGACCATCTCAATGTGGCAGGGAGAGCTCATGTATGGGTTGATCCGGCCATGAGCTCTGTAAGTCCTGTGCCACATCTTGGGGGCTCTGTTCACTTGCATGTGCTCAATGGCCAGAGAATCTACGTCTAAGCCCTTAAGTTCAGCATTACTCTCCGCATTTTTGAGCATGTGCAGTAAAAATTCAGCACTCTTTTTGGGCCACCGACCCTGCGTCCAGCCCCACTGTTTGGCCTGGGCACACCTACCAACTCCACCATTGTAATGATGGAATGGCACACATTGCTTCTAAAGTGACACCCTTCAGATACTTGGTGGTTTTTCAGATGTGCATACCCTTAATGGCCTGGGCAGTTTCACGAGTGTTCTTAAAGTGAACACAAAGGTTTGAACCTCTTGACTTGCTTTGGGGTTTTCTGGGTCGAGCGAATAGCGGACCATTTTTAGAGATCATCTCAGGCCGCTTACCGGAAAAAAAAAGCTCTTTTCTTCTTTAATTGAGTTTTGGCATTGTAGCAGACACCATCAGCACCCCTCCCCCCAGTTCTTGTTTCTCACCCCCTTACCTTCCAACTGTTAGCATTTACTTTGCCTGACCTCTCTCTCTGACCCAAAACTCCCTTTGCACACCTGCCAGATGATCGGACATTTGTGGAATTCACCACTCCCCCACTCCTCAGCAGCTCTCCCCCAATGATGGAGGGGGTAAGTATATATATTGTGGTTCCCTGGGACCCCTCAGCTGAGAAAACTCTGAAGCATGTGTCCTACACTGGCTCTCAGAACTCCTCAACTGTGTAAGCTCCAGTTGCCCTCAGGGGTAACTTGATTGACATTGAACCTTTGACTGGCTCCTTTTCCTACCTAGAACACTTTCCCAGTCCCCTGCACATATTTGTTGGCATTGCCTTCCAGAAAAACTACTTTCACACGAATCCATGTCTTGGGCGGCATGAATCATGTGACTGGGGGAACCCAAACTAAAATAGGCTTTCATCAACCCCCGATTCAACCTATCTGAAAGTTAAAAGAAACGTGTTTACTAGAAAAAAGTAAGAGAAGAGATAGGTGCAAAGAGGAAGGGGTAGAAATTCTGATAAAACACGGTTCTCATTAGCAATGTCCCAGAAAATAAATCACATGCCCATTGTCAGGGTCGGAGTATGACAAAGGAAATATGGTCTGTAGAATGTCTGGGAAGAGATCCAGTCAAGAACACTGGCCTCCGTAGTGGACATGTTTGCAGTTCCTCACCAGCCCTGTAATCTCCTAGTGTGAGTTATTAGCAAGAGGGTCCTTTGGGTTCCAACTTCTCATGATTCAGATGGTCCATCACTTTTATGGAAGAATATGGTGCCAGAAAGGCCAATTTTCCGTGAATCCAATCACCTGAGGAACTCCTGAAGGAAGACCCAACATGAGTGCCCCCACCTAAGCTACTGAGAAAACATTTATTTTTTCCTCTAAGGAATTCTGGGTGGTATTGTCCTGGAAGATGCACAACTGTCAGTTTCCTCAACCCCATGGAAGAGTCCCATGGACTGAGGCTTTTCCTGTCATCTCTCTCCTTTTATTGGTTGAAGATCAAGTAATGTATTATTGTTTCAACAGAAACTCAAGAATTGTCTTTTGAATTTGTGAGGTCAATTTCAAATATCTATTCCAGCTCTGGAAAAGAAGGTCAAGTCCCTCATCAGGCTTTGATTATAGTTCTTCTGTCTGTTATCCTTTGCTTTTTGGAAGACAAGTTATGTTGAAAGTGTCAAAGAATTGGAGGCAAGTTGGAAACTTTGCAAACACTTATGACTTACACTGAACTTCAAGAGGTGGAGGGAGAGAAAGGTTTGGAAAGGTAAAGACAGATTGGGTGGGTACTGGGAAATAGGAATGAATACTATTGATAGGTGGGCTGAAGCCCTTGAAGAGGGCTTTGTGCCACAGTGATGGATCTGAACTTTATCATGGGGTTAATGGGGATTCCACTGAATACTTTTGAGCATGGGAGTGATGCAGTCGACGTGATGAATGGAGTCCCTTCAAAGGTTTTCTTTTACTGCCACAATTTCCTTGTCATTCAGAGACGTCATGCAAGATAGATTAGGTGACACATGTGAGATTCGGTTTGACAATGTTTTTTAGGTCAAAGCAGTCGACTGTTGGCAATTTCATGGGGTTTTGCCTAATATATTCCAAGTGAAGTAACTAGAACTAGCTTGAAACTTCTGGTTTGGGAGTGGAATCTCTAATGTGTTCTTCATCCTGTCCACTGGCAGCTGCTGTGTCCTGCCACTGGAAGATGGGCAACACCCAGGAGAGGATCCCCAAGGACTGTGATTGCTCTTCCTTCCTTGACCCCTGCCAGGTGGAATCACTTGCAGGCCAGCATCAGAGAAGCCCTGCTGATCTCCCTCTCCTTCCAAAGCCAGCTTCTCAGGGGGAGGAAGTGTTAGCATGTGGTGCTCACTCCTTCAACTTCCCAGGACTGGGAAGAGCCACTGGCTTCTTCAAAGGACTGTTGTTAACCTGCAGAGTCTGCCAGAGAGGTGACCATAGATCACACGACCAGATGGCCTGTAGTGAGCCCCTGTGAGAAGGGGAAGGGACGGATCTGTCAAACTTTTTATTGGAGTGGAGATGAGGATAACGGGAAGGAGGAAAAGAGGGAGAAAGAAAGAGAGAGGGAGAGAGAGGGGAGAAATTGAGAAAGAACTAGAATTAGAAGTTCGGAAACAGAAGACTAGTTTGCTAACTGTGTACCTCCATGCTAATCTTCCATGAGAAAATTAAAGCAGTTGAACTGTCCAAATCCCAAACAAGAAATATCATGCGTAAAAAGATCGATTGATTTATTTTCTGTGGCTTTATGTATATAAAAAATTCTAAAAAACGTGTAAAACCTATTAATTATGTTGAAAAGAATAAAATTCTATTTAATCAATGGTTGAAAAATGATTTATAAAGATCATTATATTGATACTTCTGGATTACAGTTTTGGCTGTCTTTCTAGCCAGCTGTATAGCTATGTGCCCATTTCTTTTTATTTTATTTTTTTATTTATTTATTTTTATTTATTTATTTTTTTTTTTTGGTATGCGGGCCTCTCACTGTTGCGGCCTCTCCCGTTGCGGAGCGCAGGATCCGGACGCACAGGCCCAGCGGCCATGGCTCACGGGCCTAGCCGCTCCGCGGCACGTGGGATCTTCCCGGACCGGGGCACGAACCCATGCCCCCTGCATCAGCAGGCGGACTCCCAACCACTGCGCCACCAGGGAAGCCCCTATTTCTTTTTAATTTAATTTTTTAAATTCCTGGCCTCAATTATTTTCTTTCTGGCAGGTTATATAGGTTAGGTGTTGAAGGCAGGTGGGATTTGGGAAGAAGCTGGGTGGCAGTACTTTGGCCTCACACTACATCTCACTTGGACCATGGCAGTGCTGGAACCCTTTGTCTCATTTTTATTGTCTATCTCTCAATTTGGTGAATCTGGAGCCCTTTTGACAAGGCCATTCTCTGTTCTGTCCATAGCTCACCTAGCAGAGACTTCCAGATGCTCCATGTTTCCAGGAGCCTCTATCAAATTGCTTACTAAAGGGACTTCCCTGGCGGTCCAGTGGTTAAGAATCCCCTGTTCCACTGCAGGGGGCACGGTTCGATCGCTGGTCAGGGAACTAAGATCCCACAAGAAAAAAAAGAAAAATTGCTTACTGAAGATTCTATGAGCCATCACTTCTCCCTCCTTCAGTTTCATGTTATCACCAATGGTAAAAACCAGAAAACAAGCATGCCTGCTAATAAACAGCCATTTCCTTCTTCCAGAGCATCTTTGCGGATATGGCCCGATTCAGTATTTGAATGTAATGGCCTGAAAATAAGACTTCAAACAAAACTAAATGAGATTGATGGAAATACATTGCCAGTGCACAAAATCCAAAGCATCTGGTAGATTTCTCTTTCCCGTTTTTCCACTTGGGGAGAAAGATGAGTTTCTTCTGCTTTCTCTGAGTGCAGCAGACGGAAGTTTGTGGTTTTGGTGGAGAAAACACTCTTATTATCCACCCCGATTTTTAGAATTTTTAGACATCTAACTTATTGACTTGAGTTTATAATTTAGGCCTGTAACCTTTAGAAAAAAATGATCCCTTTTGGAATTTCTCATGCATGATTTCAGCCCAGAGGAAAAAATTATGGGGGAAGTGTTTGGCAAAATCTGCCTTATCATCAGAGTCACAGCTATTCCAAGAGAAAAGAGTGATGTTTTATCTATCATATCCTGGGGGGCTCTCTAGAATCCCACTCCCTGAAGTCATAAAGGATTCATGATATATGCATAACAGAGAAATTCTGAGTTCCACATACTTAACATCCATTCATCAGTATACAATTCTTGATGTCTCTTCTCTGTTTAGAGGGCTTATTTGGACTCTGTGGTGGGGTTCAGAGGCACTCATGTGAGAAGATCCAGATCACCCTGTGGAACAAGCTAGAGTAGTTGTAGTAGATGATAGTGGTCCCCTTTATAGAAGGGGTACACCTATCCCCCAGTGGCTTGGAGCTTGCCTCATAAGGGCTGAAAGCTGTGTCCTTCCCCAGAGACTTGTTCTCCACTGTGGGACTTCTATTTCCAAGAGATGTCTGAGAGCTTATACCCTCTTCCCCAGGGGTAGCCACAGATGATGACTAAACTAGGTACAAACACCTGATCCCATCGCCTCGAGGTGAGCCGGCTCCGTGGTGCTGGTCATCCTGTAGCACTCCTTACTCGACCTCACCTGAGATCACAGTGTTGCTTAGCTCCTTCTCTGGTCCTCTTCTGCTTTTCTCACTTCCCTCGTGTTGGTTTTCTCCTGGCAGCACTAAATCACTTGCACAAGAATCCTCAGGTTAGGTTCTGCTTCTAGGGAATCTGATCTAAGACAGTAGTATTTCTTTAGTTGATTAATTTTGGCTCTGTCCTTATTACAAAAATAATGCATGTTCATGTTGAAAATAAGAAATTTTATAGGGTGAAAAGGACAAAATAGAATAAAAGAACAAAATAAATAACTCTAGACTCAAAGGGGGACCAGTGTTGACTTTGGCAAATATCCTTTCATTCAGCAATATTCATGAAGTAACTATGACATTGATGGCCCTCAATGGGTAATATCTCCCAAATCCATGCCCTTGTTTACTTCTCTCCTATATTATCTCTTGCATTGATCTTGTGATTGGCTTTTGTCAAGGGGATCTTAGCAAACATGATGGAAGCAGAGGCTTGGCAAGAGCTTGCATACTGGGACTTGTATGGACTATATTTTCTTTTTCTCTGTATTCTTGATGCGTTGGCATTTGGGGCCTTGATCCTGGAGACACTGATCTTCCCAGGCTCTCTGATTCCTAGAGATTGTCAATGACTTCCCTGTGAAAACAACTTTGATGTATAAACCAACCAATCCAGAGCCCACACCTCCAACCAGCTCCTTTATCTGACTCACACACCAAGCCAATGTGCCCCCTGCCTCTGGTTCTCGGGATCTTGAGTATACACGTCTTCCTTCATGACAATCATTTCTGTGTCTGAGTGTCTTGCCATACCTGATTACGACGAATCCTGGGTACCTTTTTAGGACAGGGCTTATTTTCTTAGAACACTCTTTCTTTAAAACCGGTCACCATGCACAAAGAGATTCAGGTAACACTACGGAGTGAGGAGTGAGACTGGAGTGTGAGATTCCAGCTGCGAGGTTCTGGCACCAGCCAAGCAGCCAACTGAATGCAGCTGCATGACTCAACTCAGCTATCCCACACGGGGCGGGGCAGCATGTCAGAGCCTGGCCAACCCACAGAACCGTGTCGTAAACCACTGAGTTCGGAGCAATTTGGTAGGCAGCAGCAGATTGCTGAAATGGTGCAGTGCGGGCAGGACCTTGTGGCTCTGGGTCTTTCATCTGACCTGTAAGCATACCTCCCTCCCCACCCTGCCTCATGACCGCAGGGAAGGAAATCTGCTACTGTTATTGATGGAATTCTATGGCGTTCATTAGGCTGTGTTTACTAGTGGGCCTGGTGACCGATGAAAAAGGTGATGCCTTGTTTACTTTCATTGACTCTCCTCATTCTATGCAATGAGATCAATAACTTACTCAGGACTGGCTTTCCTTCCTCTCTCTATATGTGTGCCTAAGTAGAGTCCCTGCTTTTGGCTGTGGTGGGGAGACAGAAGCACCATATAGGTCCCCCCTTCACCTTTAACTAAGAAATCTCACGGACCTCTCAGGCACTGACCCAGCTAATAAGCTGGTACTCTGTTTACTGTTTGGATTTGTTCCCTGCATTTCTCTTCTTTGAGAAAACTGAAACAAACAGGGAAATTTGGCAGGGCAAAAGCCAGGCATTCTTGTGTTCCCTGGCCCAATTAGTACTTAATACCATCAAAACCCTATCTACCTCACCTCTGTGCTTTGTGACCATGAGAGGGGTGGGATAGGGAGGGTGGGAGGGAGGGAGACGCAAGAGGGAAGAGATATGGGAACATATGTATATGTATAACTGATTCACTTTGTTGTAAAGGAGAAACTAACACACTATTGTAAAACAGTTATACTCCAATAAAGATGTTAAAAAAAAAAAAAAACACACATTGTACCAGTAGACACCCAATTTCTCTCTCTGTTCCTTTTGCTACTGTTGTCATATATTCCTACACTCACATATGTCATAAACATACAAAAAAAAATTATACATGTATACCGAGCATGCATATGTAAAACCCTATCTACCTTTTCACCTTTAACACTTTGCTTTTACCAAAAATAAAGTCATAATTTTTGTAAACTCCTTTTTAACCAAAATATGCTACAAGTATGTCTTTGAAACAATAAAAAAAAAAACCTTCAATGTAATTTTCAATAGCAAAATGGCATTCTCTTATATGGATATACAATATTTTGCTTAACTGATACTGTTTAAAATTTTTAGGTTCTGCTTTTTCACTATTATAAAATATACTGTGCTGAATGTTCTTGAAGTCGAATGCTTGTGCACATCCATTATTTTCTTAGAATACATTCATAGAGTGGAATTTTGGAACTAAGGGGTATGTGAATTTTTAAAGCATTTGATAAATTTTGCCAAATCCTCCTCCTCCCCACAGAAAACTTGTACCACTTTGCACTGTCATTAGCAGCGTATGAACATGACTATTGTCTTTGAGCCTCACCAATTTTATCAATTTTATAAGAAGGATGCTCTCCCAATGTCTTCATTTCCATTTCTTTGATTATAAATGAGGCTTAACAATTTTCATATGTATATTGGTTATTTTGCTTCTTACTCTGCAACTTGATTATTCATAAAATATTTATAAAAAATTTAAAAGTCTTACAAATCATCATGGATCCAGAAAACATCTAATTAGCTGCCAGTTTTGTGAATTATGGGAGAAATTAATGGACAATTTTCATCTCTCCTGGTTGAAAGGAGAAAATAAGTGTTCCAGTGCATTTGTTGAACACATTTGGCTACCTGCTGGGAATCCAATGCAAACAAGCCACAGGTTCAACTCTCACGTCCTCTGTCATCTCTAAAAGGGAAGACAATGATATTATTCTTTTCAATTCAGTTTTGATGTGAGACATGATCAGGGTTTAACAGATGGTTTTTTAATTACTTGGAGAAGTATCAGACCTGGAAAAATGCTGAAGAAAAGTGTGGATGTGGTCCCGAAATTTCCACGAGAACATTCAGAATACTTGGGGCGTGCTTTCTGTAACCTGCTGCGCCTGGAGTCCCTTGACTCAGTCCTTGGGTTCCAATGTGGAGAGATGTCTCCAAGGGGATGTGCAGGGTGTGCGGTAGGTCCTAAAACTCATTTTTCCTTCTAAGATCGCCCCACAACAGGAGTGACAAGAGGCTATCTCAGGCACAGTTTCCCAGTGATTATTTTCTTTCTTTCCTCCTTTTATTCTCTCCTTAGCTTTCTTTCTTTCTTTTTTTCTTTTTTTCTGGCTTATTTTTTAATTTAATTTTTATTTTATATTGGAGTATAGTTGATTTGCAATGTTTCAGGTGTACAGCAAAGTGATTCAGTTATACGTATACATCTATCCATTCTTTTTCAGATTCTTTTCTCATATAGGTTATTACAGAGTATTGAGTAGAGTTCCTTGTGCTCTACAGTAGGTCCTATTTGGTTATCAGTTTTATATATAGTAGTGTGTGTATGTTAATCCCAAACTCATAATTTATCCCTCCCCCCACCTTTCCCCTTCCGTAACCATAAGTTTGTTTTCTAAGCCTTCTAGACAGCTCTGTTTTCAGCCTTTCATCTGCAGAGTGAACCAGACAAGATCCCTGAAGGCCTCCAGTAATGTTCTGTTTTCTGTGAGCAAGAGCTAGCTGTACATCGGAACATGGTTCTCATGTTTCAGTTTCTAATTTTGATCATAAAGCTTGCAGTGATCATGGAGACTGAACAAAGGCAACTTTCGTTCAGATTGCCCCTCAGATCAGCACCTTGGTGCTGAAAGTAGTTATGCTTGAGATAAAGCATTTTTAAAATAAGTCTTTCATTCTTCTCTCTTATTCTTTTTCGTGTCCAAGAAAAAACAAATGCAACACAGGGATCAATCTGGGATGAATTACTTTTCTGAAGGAATCACAAAAGGACCTTTTGTGGGAGGGTGTGCTTGATGTTTGTGACATGTATTTTAGATTTTCTGAACAGCTCCAAGACCTCTGAAGTTGATGATTCCTTATAGTTCTCATATCCAAGAATTTATCTAAGCATCTTTGTTTTAGCTCATGCTAAATTTCTGGTAATGAATCTGTTAAGTTCTTACTTCCATTTTTCAATATAATTTAGTATTTCCTTTACTTATCCTCTTTTAAATCTTTTTAAATCTTCTTTTGTTTCTCTGTTATTTTCTGTTTCATGGAAGGGAAGTTGCCTCTTATTTTAGTGACTTCTCTCCCTTTTGAAAAGCAGTCCACTCTTTGACAAATAAATTTGAGTTCTGGGGATTGTTGGGCAACTTTCTTGACAGTTCTTTTCAGCCAAAGAGAAAGTCTTTCTGGGGCCCAGCTTTATAGTTTTTTCATACTGAGTGTGAAACTCTGAAAAGCAAACTTTGGAACTTAATTTTTTTTACAGCTCTGTTGAGCAAAGAGGATATATTTTGGCCGTGGTCCTCCTGGGTGATGCAGCGCAAATACAATATTTTTTTAAAGACTTTTAAGGCTGTCAAGCAGCCTCCTATCCTATGACTTCAAAAGAATGGCATCTAGTCTCTGGAAGTAGTTCAGAACAGTGCCTGAGAAAGACTCGCTTTAATAGTGAAAAAGGAAGAATGTATTAGGGACAAGTTAAAGAGTGGGCAAAAAAGTCATGTTTTTGTTCTTTAACCCAGATAAGCTACTACAAATGCATTGTTAATCACTGTGATGTCCATCCTCCTGGCATTGGCCCTCTTGCTGGAAGCAAGAAGCCATGAAGATAGGGAACAGGGAGAGGAAGACACTACCTCCCCCTACAGATGGGGTACCACTACCACATTCTCCTCTCAACCCCACATTTTCATATGTGCCTAGTAAACCTTTCAGGCTTTCTAATCACCTAGGAAGGATCGTAATAGGTGCTGAAAATAAACAAATGTTCCCTAATGCAATCAAGTCAAAAGCAGCAACCACCACCATTACCATTTTTGAGTCATTACTACGTGTTAAGTCCTGTGTTTAATTAAACCCATTATATTCATTGACTCATATAATAAACTCACTCTGAAATACGAGAAGAGCAGTTAACTTTTTTTGTTTTATTGAGAAATAATTGACAGACATCACTGTATAAGTTTAAGAAATACTGCATGATGGTTTGATTTACATATATTGTGAAATTATTATCAAAATAGGTTCAGTTAACATCCATCTTCTCATATAGATACAATTTTAAAAAAGGGGGGGAGACCTTCAAGATGGTGGAGAAGTAAGATGTGGAGATCACCTTCCTCCCCACAAATATATCAGATATACATCTACATGTGGAACAACTACAGAACACCTACTGAATGCTGGGAGAAGACCTCAGACCTCCCAAAAGGCAAGAAACTCCCCACATACCTGGGTAGGGCAAAAGAAAAGAGAAACACCAGAGACAAAAGAATAGGGACAGGACCTGCCCCTCTGGGAGGGAGCTGTGAAGGAGGAAAAGTTTCCACACACTAGGAAGCCCCTTCACTGGCAGAGACGGGGTTGATGGGGGGGAAGCTTTGGAGCCACAGAGGAGAGCGCAGCAAAAGGGGTGCGCAGGGCAAAGCGGAGAGATTCCCGCACAGAGGATCAGTGCTGACCAGCACTCACCAGCCCGAGAGGCTTGTCTGTTCACCCGCCAGCGAGGGCTGGCGGGGGCTGGGAGCTGAGGCTCGGGCTTCGGTCGGATCCCAGGGAGAGGACTGGGGTTGGCTGCGTGAACACAGCCTGAAGGGAGCTAGTGCGCTACAGCTAGCTGGGAGGGAGTCCCGGAAAAGGTCTGGATCTGCCGAAGAGGCAAGAGACCATAGTTTTGGGGTGCTTGAGGAAAGGGGATTCAGAGCACCGCCCAAACGAGCTCCAGAGATGGGCATGAGATGCTAAGGCTGCTGCTGCAGACACCAGAAAGCCTGTGTGCAAGCCCAGGTGTCACACCTCCCATCCTGGGAGCCTGTGCAGCCCGCCACTGCCAGGGTCCCATGATCCAGGGACAACTTCCCCTGGAGAACACACGGCGCACCTCAGGCTGGTGCAATGTCATGTTGGCCTCTACCCCTGCAGGCTCGCCCCTCATTCCATGCCCCTCCCTCCACCCCGGCCTGAGTGAGCCTGAGCCCCCTAATCAGCTGCTCCTTTAACACTGTCCTGTCTGAGAGAAGAACAGATGCCCTCAGGGGATCTACACACAGAGGCGCGTCCAAATCCAAAGCTGAATCCCAGGAGCTGTGTGAACAAAGAAGAGAAAGGGAAATCTCTCCCAGTAGCCTCAGAAGCAGCGGATTAAATCTCCACAATCAACTTGATGTACCCTGCATCTGTAGAATACCTGAATAGACAATGAATCACCCCAAAATTGAGGCAGTGGATTTTGGGAGCAACTGTAGACTTGGGGTTTGCTGTATGTGACTGACTGGTTTTTGGTTTTATGTTCATCTTAGTTTAGTATTTAGAGTTTATTATCATTGGTAGATTTGTTTATTGATTTGGTTGCTCTCTTCCTTTTTTAAAATATATATATATGTATATATATATTTCCTTTTTCTCTTTTTGTGAGTGTGTATGTGTATGATTCTTTCTGTGATTTTGTCTATATAGCTTTGCTTTTACCATGTATCCTAGGGTTCTGTCTATTTATTATTTTTAGTATAGTTTTTAGCACTTGTTATCATTGGTGGATTTGTTTTTTGGTTTGGTTGCTCTCCTTTCTTTCTTTTTTAAATTACTTTTTAGTGTTTTTTATTTTTAATAATTAAAACTTTTTTTATTTTAATAACTTTATTTCTTTTTATTTATTTTTTTCTTTCTTTCTTTCCTTCTTTTTTCTCGCTTTTCTTCTGAGCTGTGTGGCTGACAGGCTCTTGGTGCTCCGGCCGGGTGTCAGGCCTGTGCCTCTGAGGTGGGAAAGTCGAGTTCAGGACATTGGTCCACCAAAGACCTCCCAGCTCCATGTAATATCAAATAGCGAAAGCTCTCCCAGAGATCTCCATCTCAATGCTAAGACCGAGCTCCACTCAACGACCAGCAAGCTACAGTGCTGGACACCCTATGCCAAACACCTAGCAAGACAGGAACACAACCCCACCCATTAGCAGAAGGCTGCCTAAAATCATAATAAGGTCACAGACACACCAAATTAACCACCGGATGTGGTCCTACCCACCAGAAAGACAAGACCCAGCCTCATCCACCAGAACACAGGCACCAGACCCCTCTACCAGGAAGCCTACACAACCCACTGAACCAACCTTAGCCACTGGGGGCAGACACCAAAAACAATGGGAAATACGAACCTTCACCCTGTGAAAAGGAGACCCCAAACACAGTAACTTAAGCAAAATAAGAAGACAGAGAAATACGCAGCATATGAAGGAGCAAGGTAAAAACCCAGGAGACCAAACAAATGAAGAGGAAATAGGCAGTCTAC
>NC_041214.2:49540044-49540749 GCF_002837175.3 Physeter macrocephalus | reverse complement strand
TTAGTATAGTTTTTAGCACTTGTTATCATTGGTGGATTTGTTTTTTGGTTTGGTTGCTCTCCTTTCTTTCTTTTTTAAATTACTTTTTAGTGTTTTTTATTTTTAATAATTAAAACTTTTTTTATTTTAATAACTTTATTTCTTTTTATTTATTTTTTTCTTTCTTTCTTTCCTTCTTTTTTCTCGCTTTTCTTCTGAGCTGTGTGGCTGACAGGCTCTTGGTGCTCCGGCCGGGTGTCAGGCCTGTGCCTCTGAGGTGGGAAAGTCGAGTTCAGGACATTGGTCCACCAAAGACCTCCCAGCTCCATGTAATATCAAATAGCGAAAGCTCTCCCAGAGATCTCCATCTCAATGCTAAGACCGAGCTCCACTCAACGACCAGCAAGCTACAGTGCTGGACACCCTATGCCAAACACCTAGCAAGACAGGAACACAACCCCACCCATTAGCAGAAGGCTGCCTAAAATCATAATAAGGTCACAGACACGCCAAATCAACCACCGGATGTGGTCCTACCCACCAGAAAGACAAGACCCAGCCTCATCCACCAGAACACAGGCACCAGACCCCTCTACCAGGAAGCCTACACAACCCACTGAACCAACCTTAGCCACTGGGGGCAGACACCAAAAACAATGGGAAATACGAACCTTCACCCTGTGAAAAGGAGACCCCAAACACAGTAACTTAAGCAAAATAAGAAGA
>NC_041214.2:49537630-49539969 GCF_002837175.3 Physeter macrocephalus | reverse complement strand
TGAACAACACAATAAATGAAATTAAAAATTCTCTAGAAGGAATCAATAGCACAATAACTGAGGCAGAAGAAAGGATAAGTGACCTGGAAGATAAAATAGTGGAAATAACTACTGCAGAGCAGAAAAAAGAAAAAAGAATGAAAAGAATTGAAGACAGTCTTAGAGACTTTTGGAACAACATTAGAGACACCAACATTCGAATTATAGGGGTTCCAGAAGAAGAAGAGAAAAAGAAAATACGAACCTTCACCCTGTGAAAAGGAGACCCCAAACACAGTAACTTAAGCAAAATAAGAAGACAGAGAAATACGCAGCATATGAAGGAGCAAGGTAAAAACCCAGGAGACCAAACAAATGAAGAGGAAATAGGCAGTCTACGTGAAAAAGAGTTCAGAGTAATGATAGTAAAGCATTGAAAACTTCCCTAATATGGGAAAGGAAATAGTCATTCAAGTCCAGGAAACACAGAGAGTCCCATACGGGTTAAATCCAAGGCGAAACACCCCAAGGCACATATTAATCAAACTATCAAAAATAAATACAATGAAAAATTATTAAAAGCAGCAAGGGAAAAACAACAAATAACATATAAGGGAATCCCCATAAGGTTAATAGCTGCTCTTTCAGCAGAAACTCTGCAGTACAGAAGGGAGTGGCAAGACATATTTAAAGTGATGACAGGGGAAAATCTACAACCAAGATTACTCTACCCAGCAAGGATCTCATTCAGATTCGACAGAAAAATTAAAACCGTTACAGACAAACAAAAGCTAAAAGAATTAAGCACCACCAAACCATCTTTACAACAAATGCTAAAGGAACTTCTCTAGGCAGGAAAAACAAGAGAAGCAAAGAGACCTACAATAACAAACAGAAAACAATTAAGAAAATGGTAATAGGAACATACTTATCAATAGTTACCTTAAATGTAAATGGATTAAATACTCCCACCAAAGGACATAGACTGGCTGAATGGATACAAACACAAGAACTGTACATATGCTGTCTACAAGAGACCCACTTCAGACCTAGGGACACATACAGACTGAGTGTGAGAGGATGGAAGAAAACTATTCCATACAAATGGAAATCAAAAGAAAGCTGGAGGAGCAATTCTCATATGAGACAAAATAGACTTTAAAATAGAGACTATTTTTGTTTGTTTGTTTGTTTGTTTTGTGTGTGAAAATCTTTCAACAAATTCAACATCTACCTCAACATAATAAATGGCATATATGACAAACCCACAGCCAACATCATTCTCAAAGGTGAAAAACTGAAACCATTTCCTCTAAGATCAGGAACAAGACAAGGTTGTCCATTCTCACCAGTATTATTCAACATAGTTTTGAAAGCTCTAGCCACAGCAATCAGAGAAGAAAAAGAAATAAAGGGAATCCAAATCTGAAAAGAAGAATTAAAGCTATCACTCTTTGCAGGTAACATGATACTATATATACAGAATTCTAAAGATGCTCTGGAAAACTACTAGAGCTAATCAATGAATTTGGTGAAGTAGCAGGACACAAAATTAATGCACAGAAATCTCTTGTATTCCTATACAATAATCAAAAATCTGAAAGAGAAATTAAGGAAACACTCCCATTTATCATTGCAACGAAAAGAAAAAAATACCTAGGAATAAACCTACCTAAGGAGACAAAACACCTGTATGCAGAAAACTATAAGACATTTATGAAATTAAAGATGATACAAACAGCTGGAGAGATATACCATGTTCTTGGATTGGAAGAATCAACATTTTGAAAATGACTGTACTACCCAAAGCAATCTACAGATTCAATGCAATCCCTATCAAACTACCAATGGCATTTTTTCAACATTGTGAAAATGACTATACTACCCAAAGCAGTTTACAGATTCAATGCAATCCCTATCAAACTACCAATGGCATTTTCCACAGAACTAGAACAAAAAAATTCACAATTTGTGTAGAAACAGAAAAGATCCTGAATAGCCAAAGCAATCTTGAGAAAGGAAAACGGAGCTGGAGGAGTCAGGTTCCCGGACTTCAGACATTACAAAAAGCTACAGTAATCAAGACAGTATGGTACTGGCACAAAAACAGAAATATAGATCAATGGAACAGGATAGAAAGCCCAGAGATAAACCAACGTACCTATGGTCACCTTATTTTTGAAAAAGGAGGCAAGAATATCCAATGGAGAAAAGATAACCTCTCCAGTAAGTGGTTCTGGGAAAACTGGACAGCTACATGGAAAAGAATGAAATTAGAACACTCTCTAACACCATACACAAAAATAAACTCAAAATGGATTAAAGACCTAAATGTAAGCCCAGACACTATCAAACTCTTA
>NC_041214.2:49519890-49537275 GCF_002837175.3 Physeter macrocephalus | reverse complement strand
AAATCAAAACTACAATGAAGTATCACCTCACACCTGTCAGAATGGCCATCATCAAAAATCTACAAACAATAAATGCTAGAGAGGGTGTGGAGAAAAGGAAACCCTCTTGCACTGTTGGTGGGAATGTAAATTGATACAGCCACTATGGAGAACAGTATGGAGGTCCCTTAAATAACTAAAAATAAAACTACCATGCGACCCAGCCATCCCATTACTGGGCATATACCCTGAGAAAACCATAATTCAAAAACAGTCATGTACCAAAATGTTCATTGCAGCTTTATTTACAATAGCCAGGACATGGAAGCGACCTAGTGTCCATCAACAGATGAATGGATAAAGAAGATGTGGCACATATATACAATGGAATATTACTCATCCATAAAAAGGAATGAAACTGAGTTGTTTGTAGTGAGGTGAATGGACTTAGAGACTGTCATACAGAATGAAGTAAGTCAGAAAGAGAAAACGAATACTGTATGCTAACACATATATATGGAATCTTAAAAAAGAGGGCTTCCCTGGTGGCGCAGTGGTTGAGAGTCCGCCTGCCGATGCAGGGGATACGGGTTCGTGCCCCGGTCTGGGAGGATCCCACATGCCGAGGGAGGGAGATGCAAGAGGGAAGAGATATGGGGACATATGTATATGTTAACTGATTCACTTTGTTGTAAAGCAGAAACTAACACAACATTGTAAAGCAATTATACTCCAATTAAGATGTTAAAAAAAAACAAAAACAGAGTCATGTACTACAATGTTCATTGCAGCTCTATTTACAATATCCCGGACATGGAAGCAACCTAAGTGTCCATCAACAGATGAACGGATAAAGAAGATGTGGTACATGTATACAATGGAATATTACTCAGCCATAAATAGAAACGAAATAGAGTTATTTGTAGTGAGGTGGATGGACATAGAGACTGTCATACAGAGTGAAGTACAGGGTGAAGTACATCAGAAAGAGAAAATTAAATACTATATGCTGAAACATATATGTGGAATTCAAAATAAGTGGTTCTGAAGAACCTAGGGGCAGGACAGGAATAAAGATACAGACATAGAGAATGGACTTGAGGACACAGGGAGGGGGAAGGTTAAGCTGGAACAAAGTGAGAGCGTGGCATGGACATATATGCACTACCAAATGTAAAATAGAAAGCTAGTGGGAAGCAGCTGCATAACACAGGGAGATCAGCTCGTTGCTTTGTGACCACCTAGAGTGGTGGGATCCTGGAGGGTGGGATGGAGACGCAAGAGGGAGGAAATATTGGGATATATGTATATGTATAGCTGATTCACTTTGTTATAAAGGAGAAACTAACACACCATTGTAAAACCATTATACTCCAGTAAAGATGTTAAAAAAGAAAAAAGGGAAAAAAATTCTGCTTGTGATGAAAACTGTTGGAAATGACTCTCTTAACAATTTTCCTGTATATTATACAGCTGTGCTAATTATAGTCATAGTGTTGTACATTACATCCTTGTACTTATTTATCTTATAACTGGAAGTTTGTACCTTTTGATTACCTTCCTCCAATTTCTCCCTTCTCCCACACTCCATCTCTGGTAACCACAAATGTGATCTCTTTTTTTCTCAGTTCAGTTTGTTTGTTTTTAGATTCCACATATAAGTGCTATCATGCAGTATTTGCCTTTCCCTGTATGACTTATTTTAGGTGGATTGACATTGAAAGCATTATGCTATGTTGTCACAGTGGTAGGATTTCCTCAATTTTCACTGCTGAATAATTCAGTATATATATACATACACACACACACCTTTTTTATCCATTCATCCATCAGTCGACCCTGTGGCTTGGGTATTGGCTATTGTAAATAATGCCACTATGAACATGGGGGTGCAGACATCTTTTTGAGTTAGTGTTGTTTCCTTTGGATATATTTCTTGAAGTGGAACTGCTAGATCCTATGGTAGTTCTATTTTTGTTTTTTTGAGGATCCTCCATACTGTTCTCCATAGTGGCTGCATCAATTTACAATCCCAGCAACAATGCACAAGGGTTCTCGTTTTTCCATATCCACCACTAGCATTTGTTAGCTCTTGTCTTTTTGATGTTGGCCATTCAAAAAACATGAAGTGGCATCTC
Organism: Physeter macrocephalus; assembly: GCF_002837175.3. Classification (NCBI taxonomy): domain Eukaryota; kingdom Metazoa; phylum Chordata; class Mammalia; order Artiodactyla; family Physeteridae; genus Physeter; species Physeter macrocephalus. Next base: position 49,535,158 of record NC_041214.2, on the reverse strand, counting down.
ATTGTGATTTCAATTTTCATTAACCTAATAACTAGTGATGTTGAGTATATTTTCAAGTACCTCTTGGCCTTTTGTACTATTTTTGTAATAATGTCTATACAGGTCCTTTGCTCATTTTTAAATTAGGTTATTTGTTTTTGTTTTCTATTGAGTTGTATGAGTTCTTTATATATTTTGGACATTAAACCCCTTATCAGATATAAGGGGTTTGCAATTTTTTTTTCCATTTTGTAGGTTGTTTTCTCACTTTGTTGATGGTTTCTTTTGCTGTGCAAAAGATTTTTAGTTTGATGTTATCTCACTTGTCTATTTTTTATTTTGGTGCTTGTGGTTTAGGTGTCACATCCAAAAAATCATTACCAACACCCATGTGAAGGAGCTTTATTCCTATGTTTTCTTCTAGGAGTTTCATGGTTTCAGGTCTTACAATTAAGTCTTTAACTCATTTTGAGTTAATTTTTGTGAGTGGGATAAGATAGAGGACCAGCTTTATTCTTCTACAAGTAAATGTCCAATTTATCAACATCACTTATAGAAGAGACTGTCTTTTCTCCACTGAGTATTCTTGGCTCTCTTATCAAATTTCAGTTGACCGTGTATGATTGGGTTTATTTTTCGACTCTCAGTTATGTTCCATTGGTCTGTTTGTATGTTTTTATGCCAGTACCATACTGTTTTAATGACTATAACTTTAGTGTATAGCTTGAAATCAGGAAGTGTGATGCCTCCTGCTTTGTTCTTCTTTCTCAGAATTTGTCAGGCCATTTGGGGTCTTTTGTGGTTCCATATAAGTTTTAGGAGGTTTTTTTTATATATATAAAAATTACCTGTGGAATCGTGATAGGGATTTCATTGAATCTATAGATGGATTTTGGTAGGATTGACTTTTTTTTTTTTTTTTTTTTGTGGTATGCGGGCCTCCCTCTGCTGTGGCCTCTCCCGTTGCGGAGCACAGGCTCCGGACGCGCAGGCTCTGCGGAGCACAGGCTCCGGACACGCAGGCTCAGCGGCCATGGCTCACGGGCCCAGCCGCTCCGCGGCACGAGGGATCCTCCCAGACCGGGGCGCGAACCCAGTTCCCCTGCATCGGCAGGCGGACGCGCATCCACTGCGCCACCAGGGAAGCCCCTGGGATTGACATTTTAACACTATCATTTGCAAGTATTTTCTCCCATTCAGTAGGTTGTCTTTTCATTTTGCCAATGGTTTTCTTCACTGTGCAAAAGCTTTTAAAGTTTAATTAAGTCCCATTTATTTATTTTTGCTTTTATTTCCTTAACTTTAGGAGACAGGTCCAAAAAAATATTGCTACAATTTATAGATTACATACATACATGTATGTATGACAGTATTAACATTTTAACAAAGACCCCCATCTCCAATTCTATCATGCTGGGGATTGGATGTCAGCTTATGAATTATGGGGTTGGGGAGTCAGACATTCAGTCATATCAGAGACCCTCTCACTGCACAGCAGTTTGCTTTTTCAGAGCCCACAGGAGAATCTCGCTGTCCCATCTGCTGTATGTAATGTGATCTAATCACGAGAGAGATTATCTCATCACCTTTGCCATATTCTCTTGGCCAGAAGCAAGACACAGTTTCCACCTGCACACAAAGGGGGTTGCTAAAAGGGCATAAACCATTGAGAGTCACCTTAGAATTCTTCCTTCCACAGGAGAGAAAGTTCAGAGATGACGGAAAGTTCAGAGGTGAAGTAAAAACCTGAAAGTGACAAAACGTTAATATAGTATAAACTCAGGAATAATGCGGCCTCATAGGTCTCAGCCCTGGCTGAAATAGAATCACCTGAGGAACTTTCAACACATAGTTCCAGGCCTGGAGAGTCTGATTTAATTAGTCTAGGGTAATGCCTGAGCATGGCATTTTAAAAAAATCTTACCAAGTGATTCATATATGTTCAGTGTTGAGAAATACTGATCTAGTGCAACTGCTTTATTTCATAGATGAGGGACCTGAATCCCAGGAAGATCATGTCTTCTTGAAGCACATGTATTCAGTTAGTGACAGAGGTAGGGTTAGACCCTGGTCTCCTAGCAATGGTCAGGCTTTCCTAGCACTGAACAAATAAATGTTACCTTGTGGAGGTATGTCTAACTTGTCATGTGAGGCTTTTAAGGCAAAAAGTCCTGTAGGTAGATTTGACCAAAGCCAGATCAAATTCTCTCTGTTCCATAGCCAACTTCTTTGTACCAATATGGATTTCCCAGCTTCAAGAGTGAAAACATAAATAAAACTTCCTTAGTTTAGGAAAGTTGGTGTAAAACAATTCCTGTTTGGAGAAATGTATTTTCCATTGTGGAAAATTATTTGATCCTTATCTGTGATGTTATTACTTTTCTGACATGGATGAAATGAGTACCTAGGCTGTGTCATTTTGAAAGGTGGGTGAGCTTTTTTGGCAAGATATCTGAAAGGGCAAACTATACCACCTCATGGGCTGATGGGTCCTGAGATAGTGCTTAGTGGATAAACCCTTTTCCTGGGTTTGGTCATGCCTTTCTTAAATGAGTTCTTTTCTCTAACTTGCCATTTACTCAGTGAATGATACTGTAAACCCTTGTCATTCCACTCTAATATTCTTTGAGCTTTGGGATTAAAGACCCAGTCAGTAGAGGAAGAAACAGACGCTTACAGAATCAGGAACCTGCCATATTCCTCTTTTCCTCCCCTGGTTTTGTAACCAAGCAGGACCCTTGGAGGCCTTCCAGAATAGACCCCCACCCATGTCCTTCTCCTGACTTTTGTCTGTAGAAAAACTTTAGTCAAAGAATAAATTTAATCAGAGAAGTGAGAAACTGCAGAAAGGAAAACAGTCAAGCAAGTCCAAATAATGATACTTTAGCTATTAAACAGAGTCAAGGACTTTTAGTTCTTCCTCAAGGACTATAGAGAATATTCTGAGCCACATCCTTTGAGCTATTTTGCAGATACAGGTGGGAGAAGTTAACTGTCTGCTGCCCACAAGCACATAGACCCCAGACCTGTTGGAACCAGAAGGTTGATGATGCCGACTCCCACTTACCTCATCACCAACCAATCAGAAGAATGTCCACGAGCTGACCACACCCTGCTCCTTGAACACCGTAAGACTCCTCACTACCCGCTCCAGGGCTGGACACAGAGTCTTGAGGGCATGAGCCCACTGTGGATCCCTTTGCCTGGCAAAGCAATAAAGCTATTTCTTTCTACTTCACCCAGAACTCCGTTTCTGAGATTTAATCCAGCACCAGTGTACAGAGGCTGAATTTCGGCAACAGTTTCAGAAACTTACATCTCCATTTTGAAGGAACAGTAGGGTCACCAAAGCCCTGGACACAGACCCTCCTGGCTCCCAGACTTGTCAGGAATTATCTGTCACTTTACTTGGCCAGGAAAGTCTTACTGTGTTGTATCAGACAAGGTTAATGTGAACCCCTGGGAATTTGTCATTAGCTTTAGATTCTTTCCACCCAGTGAGGGAGAAGGGTATAGCCTGGCCTCTGTTTCCTCACTGGACTAGCCTAGTACTAAAGGTCAGGACCTAGACCAAATGATCCCACAAGGCTTTCCAGATGGTGACAGTGAGGACTGGATGCCTATCCAAAATTTCCCATTGAAAACACCAAGGATGTGATCATGCATTTAAGATGAATACAAGATACTGTGTTTAATGTAGAATAAGGAAGAGTATTCCTTATTCTCAAAAGGAATTTTTATTGAAAACTCCTCTAGCAAAGCTGAAACATGTCTGCGATTTCTGTAGAGAACTAATTATACAAGTAAATAGCATGTAATCATGATAATCATCAGGGAAAGACAGCGTGAGTCTCTGGGAGCCAAAGGGCAATAGAAATTACTGCTCCTGCAATTTATTAAAAGAAAACTTTTTTGGGCTTCCCTGGTGGCGCAGTGGTTGAGAGTCCACCTGCCAATGCAGGGGACACGGGTTCGTGCCCAGGTCCGGGAAGATCCCACATGCCGTGGAGCAGCTGGGCCCATGAGCCATGGCCGCTGAGCCTGCGCGTCCGGAGCCTGTGCTCCGCAACGGGAGAGGCCACAACGGTGAGAGGCCCGCGTACCGCCAAAAAAAAAACCAAAAAAAACTTTTTTTTAAAGTGGCAATTTGCTTTCCTCTTCATTGAGAGAAATTGTTACAAGTTACTGAGAAATGCAGCCCTTATTCTAACGCCAGTCAGCAGCTGCCTGAGTCTGAGAAGAAACTAGTTCACAAAACCAGCTCTCTGGCCTGATAAAAGGCACTAGATATTGAAGGCTGTCTTTAAGAAGATTGGGCTATTGTGCAAATGCCACCATCTTTCTTCCTGTCTATTTTGTAACCAGCATTGGCCTAGATGTCTCACTGTTTCATGGATTATGCCAATGCAGAATACTTGGGGGAGAATCATTTACCATTTTCTTGCCTTTAGGTTGCTTCATACAAATTCTCCAAGGTAGAAGAAAACTATTCAGATTTGAGGACCTTGTAAGAAGGAAAATTTGGAACCTTCTGATATTTACTGATAGGTCAATAATATACCAACCATAAAAACTACGTAACACATCTAGTATAATGTTTATCAAACAATAAGTACTTGATAAATTTTGGTGGTTGTTGATTTTCCGTATCTTTCAGATTTTGTGTTGTTTTACCTATTTTTTATCATTTCACCCTCATAACCAACTTACCAGATGAGTATCATTATCCTAACTTTATAAGGAATGAGGGTAAGGATAGGGAAGTACAATTAACATGTCCAAAGTCACCTAGTTAATGAGCACAAGTGGCCAGATTTGCATTCATGTCTATATGATTCTGTAGACATTCTTGGCCATTCTATATTACTTTTTCTTTTTCTTTTTCTTTTTTTTTTTGGACTTTCTGAAGCTATTTCAATTACTAGCCTCTTCCATCATTCTGTCTAATATCAATAATACAAGGTGGTTCTTTTATTAGCTTTTTCATTCGAACCTAGTCTAACGTCTATCCATCACCCCCCTCATGTCTCTGTGAAGCCATTAGTCATTGTTTTGGGAAGATCTTTGGGATTCTGTGACTTTGAACCCGAAGATCAAGTTTCTGCCTCTTGGCCAAGAGATGCCTCAAATGGGAGTCTGAGGCTTTTCGTCTCATGGCCTTTGGTCCTGTCAAGAATCCCTGTCTCATGCAACACTGGGGCCCTGTGATTTTCTGACTTCCATTCACAGTGCTGTGGCAGTTTTAAGTAGAGGACTGAGTGAAAGAAGGTTAGGTGACATAACTTTTTTAGATTTCTTCCAACCTCTACCTTGGAGACACAGAAGGATCCTTTACCAATATCATGGGTGGTTAACATCCTGGAAGGACTGCACATCCATGACTGCCCCATATCTATGTTATTTGTGGAGGGTGTGGACTCCTTCCTAGGTAGCCTCAATCCCCTTTCCTCTCTGGGCCCTATTGTTGCTAAGGCAACTTTAACCCTATTCTTTTTCATCCTTCTCCTGTTCTTCACATGGCTGGCATTGGCTTTTTCTTTTTCCTGTCTTACTCATGTTTCTAACTTTTTAATGGTGTGTCTAGATCCATTAATCTTCTACTCATTACTTAAACATTAATTGAAAAGATCTTACTTGCCACATACAAAGTCAGTTGTAGAGGGAATTAAGATAAATACCATGGTTCTAGACCTCAAGAGTTCACTGTCTAATGACAGAGGGTAGTGTGAAAAATGCTGTAGAAACACAGAGGAAAGGAAACCTTGGGGCAGAGAGAGATGAGTCAGGGAAGGCTCTAGGAAGAGGCAATGTCAGAGCTGATGCTCTAAGCAATGAGAACCAAGTATTTCTGAGTTTTATTGATCCAAAGGAATCCTCACTTATTCTTCCCCTTCCTTTTTCACAGGATTTGGAAAGAAAATCCAATCCATGTCCAATGGGAGGTACTTTGAGGCTACCCTGGAGGTGACCACATTATTCTCAGCTAGTCATCAATACACTTATAGGACAAGGGGGATAGTTAACATACTGTTTAAAAACCCAAAGTGTAGCAAGCCTGAGTTTGCATCCATAGTGCAGTGTCACCAGCAATTGAGAACTTAGATGCATACAAAAAACACTCTTCTCCCTATATATTAGGTAGTATAAGAAAAGTAGCTTTGGACTGGGAACCAAGAGAGTTGAGTCCTATACCTGCTTTTATCTCTAACTAGCTCAGTCTTTAGACAAAACATATAATTTATCTGGCCTGCTATTTCTTGGCTAAACAGGTGAAGAAACCCCTAAGATTCCCAATAGTTGTTACAGTATATTATTTTATAATTTAATTCAATGATATGAAATGAGAAGCAGAGGAATCATTGTGTGGAGATGTTTGAGAAGTGAGGTAAATAAGGGTTTCTTTCCAGAACATTGAGCTGCAGTATTTACTTTGAACTCCAAATTACCATCAGATATAAAAAGATATAAATATAGAGTCGGGCTTCCCTGGTGGCGCAGTGATTGAGAGTCCGCCTGCCGATGCAGGGGACACGGGTTTGTGCCCCGGTCCGGGAAGATCCCACATGCCGTGGAGCGGCTAGGCCTGTGAGCCGTGGCCACTGAGCCTGCATGTCCAGAGCCTGTGCTCCGCAACGGGAGAGGCCACAACAGTGAGACACCCGCGTACTGCAATAAATAAATAAATAAAATAAAATAAAATAAATAAATAAATATAGAGTCTTAGGATCCCAAGAAGAAATATAGACAGTGACAAGAGCATATAACTGTATTATAAATAGATGAAACAATCTCACTGAAAAGGTTTGGGGGAAAAGGTGCAGACCTAAACATCTGTGGAAATGAGTTGAGTTTGTAAAGCTAAAGGCAAAAAGAATTGCACATATGACTTGTAGCCTAGTTGATAAAATTGTTTCCCATGGGGGGGGAACAGGTTAACAATTCTGATACTGCAATGTATACTAGAATGGAGGAATTAATTAAATGGATAGCAGATCATGGGAGCCAAGTTTTCTCACTGTTGGAGTGGTAGGTTCCAGATAAGGAGAGAATGCCAGAATGAGACACAAAGCAATGGCTTAGAGTTGGGGACGCCAGTATGAACTCATGTTTAGTGTCATATAGATACAGATGTTTACATATAGAAATAGTCATAGTTTTGTATATATATATATATGAGTTAGTATAAACATGTATTGTTTTGCTTTGTTAGCTGAGAGGGCCTAAAAATAATGACACTCCAACAGCAATGAACACACCTAGAACCCAGATCTTGGTTTCTAATACCATTCTCCAATTTAAAAAAAAGCAGAGCTGCTTGGGAAAATGACCGATTCTATAAATGGAAGAGGAAATATACAAGATGAGCCTTGATCATCTTGTAGTACGAGAAAGTAAGAAAGTACTCAAAAAAGAAAAGAAAGAAAGAAATAAAACAAAGAAAAAAAGGAGTTTTATGGTACCCAGCCTTACATTTAGGTCTTTAATCCATTTTCAGTTTATTTTTGTGTATGGTGTTAGGGAGTGTTCTAATTTCATTTTTTATGTGTAGCTGGGGTGGGGGGAGGGATAAATTGGGAAACTGGGATTGACATATACACACTACTATATATAAAATAGATAATCAACAAGGACCTACTGTATAGCACAGGAAACTCTGCTCAATACTCTGTAATGACCTATATCAGAAAGTAATTTTAAAAGAATGGATATATGTGTATGTATAACTGATTCACTTTGCTGTGCAGTAGAAAGTAACACAACATTTTAAATCAACTATACTCCAATAATTTTTTTTTAAAGTAAAAAGTAAAAAGGACCTCCCCCCGCCGTCCCCGCATACACACAGTGATGGGGATATGCCACATGGAAATCGGAGCCAACTCACAGAGTTCCCAATGGCCAGAACAATTTAAACATTCAATCAGTCAATTAATCAATATTAGATTTTAACTCAAAGTATAAAGTAAATATACATGAGTCCATATTGATATAAATAAGTGATTGAATAGATTAGAAAATGGGGGAGAATTGACAAATCTCCCACATGGAAGAATTCCAAATATTTTATGCAGATCTGTATCCTCAAAGAGCTGGAGTACAAACCCTCGCCCCTTAGATATAGGCTTCCCATAGTGACTTTGTTTCAAAATGTGCAGCATGGAAAGAGTGACTAAGAGTAACTTTACAGTGAAAAAACCTGAAGAACGCTACCTCAGCCAGGTAGTCAAGGCCAACATCAATGGTAATAAATCAGTTGCAGTATGTTTGCTTGATAGAATGGGATGAAAATGGCACTTTATTTCTCTGGCCTTTCTTCGTAATATAACTCCAGTGTAATCATGATAAAAACAGCAGACAAATTCTGATAGTTTGGCATCCTACAAAATACTTGACCGCTGCTCCTTAAAACTCTCAAGATCATCTAAACAAAGTCTGAGAAGTAGTCACAGCCAAGAGGAGCCTAAAGGGACATAACATCAGTGCAGTGTGGGATCCTGGAACAAAAAAAGAGCATTAGGTTTAAACAAAAACAAAAACAAGGAAATTTAAATAAACTATGAGCTTTAGTTTATAATAATGTATCACTATTTGTTCATTATTTGCCACAAAGTGTCATATTAGTAAGATGCTAATAATAGGGGAAACCAATGTGAGGTAAATGAGACCACTGTGCTATCTTAATTTTTCTGTAAATCTGAACCAGTTCTTTCAGACCAACTTCTATTTTTTTTTTTTAGCTGTAAGATGAATAAAGTCTGAGGATCTAACATGTAATGTGATTCATAGATTTGCTATGCTATGTTGTATAATTAAAATTTTTAAGAATACATGTAAATGTTCTCATGAAATTATATATACGTATTATATATATTATATGTATGCTTATATATTATACATATATAAATACAGAATTATGATGTATGCTTCAAATATGTTACAGTTTTATTGGCCAATTATGTCTCAATAAAGCTGAAAAAATAACACAATGAGAACTGAAAAGAAAAAAAGAAAAAAACAGTTCCAAGAAATAAAGTTTATTAAAAAATATACAGAAGAAAAAAATATCTCTCATTTCTCCACTCATGGTACCATAGAGCTCTTGTGCTGGATCCCTTCCTGACACCTGACATATTTCAGGGTATAGTAAATGGACGTCCAAGACTTTGGTTTGAAGTGTACCAGGGTAGAGCTGGTTATTTTCCACCAGTTGCATAAGTGAAGTGCACTGATGGTAGGAGGCAGAGAGAGAACACTCAGATATGAAAGCAGCCAGATTTCAGTGTTGGACCAAGATGTTTGTGGGCTGCCAGCAGCACCTGGGGCAGAGGGAACAAAGGAGCAGTCACCTTTGCAGGCAGATGGCTTTTTTGTTATTAAAATAAGCACAGTCATTCTTCATTCCCATTGAAAAAGGGGTGGAGAAGAGGATGGATTGCTCCTAAATCTTTTCAAATCTTTATTAATTGAATTTCTGATGAGCACACACATTATACGTAATGAGGTTCCAAGGAGCAGCTGCAAATGCAGCTCAGTTAACATTCTGTTCCCAGGATATTTCTGAGCATGTTGGCGGGGGGGGCGTTATTGGACAGTCATAGAAATGAGCACTGGCCTGTGCACCTCATCCCGGATGCAATTTGTATCAAGTAATGAGATGAATGACCATTCAGTACGGGGATTAAAATCAATCTCAGCATTTATGCTTCCTTGGTTTGTTTTTCATGTGTATCTCCATTTCTGGAATAAATTCCTGTATTTTCTTCTGATAGTACTTAGAATCATAAGAAGTAGGACCCTGGGCTTCCCTGGTGGCGCAGTGGTTGACAGTCCGCCTGCCAACGCAGGGGACACGGGTTCGTGCCCCGGTCTGGGAGGATCACACACGCCGCAGAGCGGCTGGGCTCATGAGCCATGGCCACTGGGCCTGCGCGTCCGGAGCCTGTGCTCCACAACAGGAGAGGCCACAGCAGTGAGAGGCCCGCGTACCGCAAAAAAAAAAAAGAAGAAGTAGGATCCTGTGAGAAAATTGAGGCCCAAGGAAGTGCTGTGGCTTGATCAATGTTGTAAAATAGCCACACATGGGTTATCACCTTGCTGTCCAAATTGTAGTGCAGACCATCTGCACAACAGGAGCACCAACACCACCTGCCTGATAGAGGTGCAGAATTTTAGGCCCCATCCCAGTATTACTGCATCAGCAATCTGCATTTTAACAAGCTACCCGGGGATTCATATGCACATAAAATGTAAGACAGATGTGTGCTAGTTTAGAATGTACAATTGTTTCTATTAGGTCACTGTTTTGTATAGGATCTTTTGGGCTGCAAGTAAGAACATCAAAAATAACATAAATAAACCAGGTCCACCTCCTAGAGTGATGAAAATAAAAACAAAAATAAGCAAATGGGATCTAATGAAACTTAAAAGCTTTGGCACAGCAAAGGAAACCATGAACAAAACAAAAAGACAACCCTCAGATTGGCAGAAAATATTTGCAAATGAAGCAACTGACAAGGGATTAATCTCCAAAATCTACAAAACAGCTCATGCAGGTCAATATCAAAAATAAATAAATAAATAACCCAACCAAAAAATGGGCAGATCTAAATACACATTTCACCAAAGAAGACATACAGATGGCCAAAAAGCACATGAAAAAATGCTCAACATCACTAATCGTTAGAGAAATGCATATCAAAACTACAATGAGGTATCACCTCACACTGGTCAGAGTGGCCATCATCGAAAAACCTACAAACTGGGCTTCCCTGGTGGTGCAGTGGTTGAGAGCCCGCCTGCCGATGCAGGGGACACGGGTTCGTGCCCCGGTCTGGGAGGATCCCACATGCCGCAGAGCGGCTGGGCTCATGAGCCATGGCCACTGGGCCTGTGCATCTGGAGCCTGTGCTCCACAACAGGAGAGGCCACAGCAGTGAGAGGCCCACATACTGCAAAAAAAATAAAATTAAAAAAAAAAATTAAAAAACCCTACAAACTGTAAATGCTGGAGAGGGTATGGAGAAAAGGGGACCCTCCTATGCTATTGGTGGGAATGTAAATTGGTACAGCCACTATGGAGAACAGTATGGAGGTTCCTTAAAAACTGAAAAATAGAACTACCATATGACCCAGCAATCCCACTACTGGGCATATACCTGGAGAAAACCATAATTCAAAATGATACATGCACCCCAATATTCACTGCAGCACTATTTACAATAGTCAGGAAATGGAGGCAACCTAAGTGTCCATCAACAGAGGAATGGATAAAGAAGATGTGGTACATATATGCTATGGAATATTACTCAGTCATAAAAAGGAACAAAATAATGCCAGTTGCAGCAACATGGATGGGCCTAGAGATTGTCATACTGAGTGAAGTTAAGTCAGACACAGAAAGACAAATATCATATGATATCGCTTATAAGTGGAATCTAAAAAAGGGGGGGGTACAAATGAACTTATTTACAAAACACAGGTAAAGTTACAGATGTAGAAAACTTATTGTCACCAGGGGATGTGGGGGGCAGGGGTCAACTGGGAGATTGGGACTGACCTATACACAGTACTATATATAAAAGAGATAACTAATAAGAACCTTCTGTATAGCACAGGGAACTCTACTCAATACTCTGTTAGAACCTATATGGGAAAAGAAACAAAAAAAAAAGAGGGGATATATGTATATGTATAACTGATTCACTTTTCTGTACACCTCAAATTAATGCAACATTGTAAATCAACTATACGCCAATAAAAATTTTTAAAAAAAAATAAAGGGACTCTATAACCTGGGAAAAGAAAACAAAACAGGGTCCTTATTGTTTCCCATAAAATGAAGTCAGAAAAAGGTGGTCCCACAAGTGATTTCATCAATGGCTAAAATTCTTTATCAGCCTTCCATTCCATCATTTTCAGTGTGTTTAATTTGTTTCCTCATTGGTACAAAATGGCTGCTACAGCTCTAACAGCTGAGTCCAAAGACAGGAGTAATTGGATGGGAATAGAGATGGAAGAGGGAGCAAGAAGACTTCTCCTTACACATTCATCTTAGAGTCTGGTGGAAAATCTTTCCCAGATGCCATGGCATACACTTCTCCTTGGGTGTCCTTGGCCAATTTTTGGTCACATGATCATGCTCTAGCTGGAAAAGAGGCTTAGAAAACCTCATCAGGTTTTATAGTGGGAGCTAGTTTCTGCCAATAAAGAAGACAAGTAGGAAATAGCTGTTGGGCAGGTGACCCACAATATCTGCCCCAACCATCCTGCCTTAAAGTTATCCTGAGTGTAGATGATCATAGAGTATTAGAGATCTTCTATTTCATTATTCCATTTTTTTAATGGGAAAACTGGGGTTGTGGAGGTTAAAAGGCTTCTTCATGATTAGATATTTGTTAGGATAGAGGATTAGATAGAAGCCACCACTCTTGACTCCTGGTCTGCTACTGTGGCAGACACTGTACTTTTGTAACCAAATGTCATTTGCAACTTCCATTCTATGTCTTTGCCTAGCTTTGCTAGAAAACTAAAATATCACTTTGATTTGTTGTGGCCTTGTGACAAATCTTAATATGATGTAGGCAGAAGTCACTGAGAAGCATTTCTTTTTTTGTCATACAAAGGCAAAGCCTCATAAGGAGAAGGCTTTTGATGCCTCTCCCTTTTTCTGACCTGGAATGTGGATGTGATGCCTGAAGCAGCAGCAGCCATCTTGAAACCACATGGATAAAAGCCACACAGTAAATTTAGTGGAGTGGAAAAAATAGAAGAAAACTGAATCCTTGATGAAATCATAAAACTATTAGAGTGACTGTTCTGGCAATCATTGGACTTCTTTTTACATAAGCAAAAACCCTCATTTTTTTGTCATTATTAATTAAATTTGTGCTTACATGCTACAGAATATAATCTAAACTGATACAAATACATCTCAAACATGTTCTCTCAAGGAAAACTAATTTTTCTAGAATGCAATGTGAAGGACACTATTGCATCAGAACAACTTTATGCAGTAGGCACCTTCAGAGACACTATTCTAATAAAAACGGATACACACAGGAGAAGAAATGGAAGTGTGAAGCAGGGTACTTCTCCAGGAGGGTTTTGCTGTTGCTCCAACAGTTACAGAATTTTTGTTTCTCTTTCTGAGGCCTTTACTGTGTCTGACATTCTTATCTTATTGACTAATCACTTACTCCATGCTGAAGCATTGGAATTCCTTCATCTTCAAAAAGACCGTTAGATGATGGTGTCCAAGCCTCAGGAGTCTTGTCCACCTAGGTTTCTCCCTTGCATTATAGAAGATGTATCCTGTTTCTTGGAACAAGTGAGACTCCTTTATCCTTTAGTCTTTCCAGGCTCTATCTCAGGAAGAATTCTTTATCAAAGACTATGGCCATCACAAAGAATATCCTATCTTCTGATATTCTCCTTGTTTTCTCTCACACCATTCTCTGCAGTCCTGTAGAGGATGAGTCCAAGTATCATTAACTTCTAAATCTGAGTAAGGGAACAAAATTGCTTTCTTTTTCCTTTTTTTTTTTTTTTTTAACATCTTTACTGGAGTATAATTGCTTTACATTGTTGTGTTAGTTTGTGCTGTATAAAAAAGTGAATCAGCCATAGTATACATATATCCCCATATCCCCTCCCACTTGCGTCTCCCTCCCACCCTCCCTATCCCACCCCTCTAGGTGGTCACAAAGCACCGAGCGGATCTCCCTGTGCTATGCAACTGCTTCCCACTAGCTATCTGTTTTACATGTGGTAGTGTATATATGTGCATGCCACTACCTTGCTTTGTCCCAGCTTTCACTTCCCCCTCCCTGTGTCCTCAAGTCCATTCTCTACATCTGTGTCTTTATTCCTGTCCTGCCCCCAGGTTCTTCAGAACCATTTTTCTTTTTTTTAGATTCCATATATATGTGTTAGCATATGGTATCTGTTTTTTGCTTTCTGACTTAATTCACTCTGCATGACAGACTCTAGGTCCATCCACGTCACTACAGATAACACAATTTCATTTCTTTTTATGGCTGAATAGTATTCCATTGTATATATGTGCCACATCTTCTTTATGCATTCATCTGTCAGTGGACACTTAGGTTGCTTCCATGTCCTGGCTATTGTAAATAGAGCTGCAATGAATATTGTGGTACATGACTCTTTTTGAATGATGTTTTTTTCAGGGTATATGCCCAGTACTGGGATTGCTGGGTCGTATGGTAGTTCTATTTTTAGTTTTTTAAGGAATCTCCATACTGTTCTCCATAGTGGTTGTATCAATTTACATTCCCACCAACAGTGCAAGAGGGTTTCCTTTTCTCCACACCCACTCCAGCACATATTTTTTGTAGATTTTTTGATGATGGCCATTCTGACAGGTGTGAGGTGATACCTCATTGTAGTTTTGATTTGCATTTCTCTAATGATTGGTGATGTTGAGCAGCTTTTCATGTGCTTCTTGGCCATCTGTATGTCTTCTTTGGAGAAGTGTCTATTTAGGTCTTCTGCCCATTTTTGGACTGGGTTGTTTGTTTCTTTAATATTGAGCTGCATGAGCTGTTACATTTGATAGTGTCTGGCCTTACATTTAGGTCTTTAATCCATTTTGAGTTTATTTTTGTGTATGGTGTTAGGGAGTGTTCTAATTTCATTCTTTTACATGTAGCTGTCCAGTTTTCCCAGCACCAGTTATTGAAGAGCCTGTCTTTTCTCCACTGTATGTTCGTGCCTCCTTTATCAAAGATAAGGTGACCATATGTGCGTGGGTTTATCTCTGGGCTCTCTATCCTGTTCCACTGATCTATATTTCTGTTTTTGTGTTAGTACCATACTGTCTTGTTTACTGTAGCTTTGTAGTATAGTCTGACGTCCAGGATCCTGATTCCTCCAGCTCTGTTTTTCTTTCTCAAGATTGCTTTGGCTATTTGGGGTCTTTTGTGTTTCCACACAAATTGTGCAATTTTTATTCTAGTTCTGTGAAAAATGCCATTGGTAGTTTGATAGGGGTTGTATTGAATCTGTAGGACGCTTTGGGTAGTATAGTCATTTTCACAATGTTGATTCTTCCAATCCAAGAACATGATATATCTCTCCATCTGTTTGTCTCATCTTTAATTTCCTTCATTAGTGTCTTATGGTTTTCTGCATACATGTCTTTTGTCTCCTTAGGTAGGTTTATTCCTAGGTATTTAATTCTTTTTGTTGCTATGGTAAATGGGAGTGTTTCCTTAATTTCTATTTCAGATTTTTCATCATTAGTATATAGGAATGCAGGAGATTTCTG
>NC_041214.2:49440633-49519720 GCF_002837175.3 Physeter macrocephalus | reverse complement strand
AATTCTTTTTGTTGCTATGGTAAATGGGAGTGTTTCCTTAATTTCTCTTTCAGATTTTTCATCATTATTGTATAGGAATGCAAGAGATTTCGGTGCATTAATTTTGTATCCTGCTACTTTACCAAATTCATTGATTAGCTCTAGTAGTTTTCTAGAGCATCTTTAGGATTCTCTATGTATAGTATCATGTCATCTGCAAATAGTGACAGTTTTACTTCTTCTTTGGATTCCTTTTATTTCTTTTTCATCTCTGATTGCTTTGGCTAAAACTTCCAAAACTGTATTGAATAATTATGGTGAGTGTGGGCAACCTTGTCCTGTTCCTGATTGTAGAGGAAATGGTTTCAGTTTTTCACCACTGAGAATGATGTTGCCTGTGGGTTTGTCATATATGGCCTTTATTATGTTGAGGTAAGTTCTCTTTATGCCTACTTTCTGGAGAGTTTTTACCATAAATTGGTGTTGAATTTTGTTGAAAGCTTTTTCTGCATCTATTGGGGTGATCATATGGTTTTTATCCTTCAATTTGTTAATATGGTGTATCACATTGATTGATTTGCATATATTGAAGAATCCTTGCATCCCTGGTATAAACCCCACTTGATCATGGTGTATGATCCTTTTAATGTGCTGTTGGATTCTGTTTGCTAGTATTTTGTTGAGGATTTTTGCATCTATGTTCATCAGTGATACTGGCCTGTAGTTTTCTTTTCTTGTGACATCTTTGTCTGGTTTTGGTATCATTGTGATGGTGGCCTCCTAGAATGAGTTTGAGAGTGTTCCTCCCTCTGCTGTATTTTGGAAGAGTTTGAGAAGGATAGGTGTTAGCTCTTCTCTAAATGTTTGATAGAATTCACCTGTGAATGCATCTGGTCCTGGGCTTTTATTTGTTGGAAGATTTCAAATCACAGTTTCAATTTCAGTGCTTGTGATTGGTCTGTTTATATTTTCTATTTCTTCCTAATTCAGTCACAGAAGGTTCTCTGTTTGTTATTGTAGGTCTCTTTCCTTCTCTTGTGTTTCCTGCCTAGAGAAGTTCCTTTAGCATTTGTTGTAAAGCTGGTTTGGTGGTGCTGAACTCTCTCAGCTTTTGCTTGTCTGTAAAGGTTTTAAATTCTTCATCAAATCTGAATGAGCTCTTGTATGTTATTTGTTGCTTTTCCCTTGCTGGTTTTAATATTTTTTCTTTGTATTTAATCTTCGATAGTTTGATTAATATGTGTCTTGGCGTGTTTCTCCTTGGATTTTTCCTGTATGGGACTCTGCACTTCCTGGGCTTGATTGACTATTTCCTTTCCCATATTAGGGAAGTTTTCAACTATAATCTCTTCAAATATTTTCTCAGTCCCTTTCTTTTTCTCTTCTTCTGAGGCCTCTATAATTCAAATGTTGGTGCATTTAATGTTGTCCCAGAGTTCTCTGAGACTGTCCTCAATTCTTTTCATTCTTTTTTCTTTAATCTGCTCTCCAGTAGTTATTTCCACTCTTTTATCTTCCAGGTCACTAATCCATTCTTCTGCCTCAGTTATTGTGCTATTGATTCCTTCTAGAGAATTTTTAATTTCATTTATCGTGTTGTTCATCATTGTTTGTTTGCTCTTTAGTTCTTCTAGGTCCTTGTTAAATGTTTCTTATATTTTCTCCATTCTATTTCCAAGATTTTGAATATCTTTACTATCATTACTCTGAATTCTATTTCAGGTAGACTGCCTATTTCCTCTTCATTTGTTTGATTTGGTGGGTTTTTACCTTGCTCCTTGTCCCTATTCTTTTGTCTCTGTTTTTTCTCTTTTCTTTTGCCCTACCCAGGTACGTGGGGAGTTTCTTGCCTTTCGGGAGGTCTGAGGTATTTTGCCACCGTTCAGTAGGTGTTCTGTAAGAGCTGATTCACATGTAGGTGTATTTTTGCTGTATGTGTGGGGAGGAAGGTGATCTCCACATCTTACTCCTCCACCATCTTGAAGGTCCCCCCCACAAATTGCTTTCTAAAGAAGGTAGAAGTTAACGTTCCTGGGGAATGGAGTGCCTTTGTTCTCACTAGCAGAGGAAATAGGATTTGGGAGAGAACTGAACTTTCTGCGTAGCAGAGGAAGAAAAACTTTGAGCTCAAAGAGAATGTGTGAAGAATGCTGTGAGAGGACAGGAACGGGAAAGAAGAGAGTAGCCAACAAAATGATGAGATGCTCCATGACATTATTCCTTTCTAGCAAATTCTATATTCCCAAAATAAGCACAACAATATTTCTTCTCCCACATGCTCTTTTAGAACCTTGCCAAACCCGCATCAAAAGGCGGGAGTCTGTCTTTCCCCTTAAAACTGGTGGGACAGTGTGACTTCCTTAACAAACAGAATGTAGTAATAAGTAATAGGGGGTGACTCCCAAGGCCAGATGAGAAAAGCTAATATAGAGAGGAAGTGCCGTATAAGAAGTCTGGCTACCCTTAAGCACAAATGCTTAAGGAAAGACCATGTAGAAAGACCATTAAGAGAATTTCCCCCATGGACATGAGGATATATGTCCAGGCCAGCCAGTTCGACCCAGGAGGAGGAGAAGAGACGCATGGGGCAGAGCTACTCCCAGTGAAGCCCAGCTTAGATCAGTTGACCCCTAGCCAATGCAAAGACTCAAGAGAAATAATAAATAGTAGTTCTTTTAAACGAGTGAATTTTGGTGTGATTTGTAACATAGTAGTATCTAACTGATACATTCTTTCTTCATTTCATAACTCCATCCTTGTTTGGATGATAGAGATATAATCACAATAGACATGAGGGATGCCCTTGCAAGATTTTTCTCTTTGACTTTTCCATTAGCATCTTCTGGTTAATTGGCATGGTGTTCTTGGATATAGCTTAAAACTAAGCATAACATTTGGTCACTTGCTTTACTAAATCATTTATACTTTATCTCCACTGACTCTCAAGTGGAGACTCTCAAGGGACAGAAAAATTTATGGAGGTGATAATTGTATCTAATGAATTTTTCAAAGGAAATTTCCCAGGAGGGCAATTAGAAACAGAAGAGATATTTTTATTTGAAAATCACCAGTATTTGCATATCTGGGAACATCTCCCTGACTATAGTAAGACGAATCAGCAGAGAACTGTCTCTTATCAAGTAGTCTTATTTGTAATTACTTGTTATTTCCCCAATACATTATTCACTGTTTTAATGTTTACAGTTTGGGGAAAGCCATCAGGGAGCAAGCAGATAGGTGAATTCTCTTTCTGCATAGCTTCTTCCTTCTTCCTGAGAATTGTCTGTCTTATCTCTTGTATAAATATAAAATATTCATGGGAGCCAGAAAGGAATGTTTGGAAGGCAATTCTTCATTACAGATAAACTCCAGATGTGACTTGATAATGCTCTTTACTTGTGGAGAATAGCCAGCACAATTTCCTCACACTGTTCTGAGCTGATGTGAGCTGTGTTGTTTTGACAGGCAAATTTTTTTTCCAGCCTTTGTTTCTAGTCACTGCGTATAGATTCAGCTTCAGGGAACTGTTAAAGTTCCAGGTGAATTGGATAACTTGCTTTCTTGTGTTCTGACTGTCAGTGTACCTTTGAGTGTCAGGGTGAGGATTGTATTACTTATCCATTACCGGTATTTTTGACACACACATATGCATTGCTGAGCACTGCTTGAATGTACATTAATTTAGGTAGTAGGTGGATTGCCAGAGGCATAAGTAGGAAAATTTTCCATAAAATCGAAGGATCAGAAAAAGCTCTGAAAATATTTTAGGTTCATTATTTCCTAAAGTGTGGTAGTTACCATTGGGGCCACAACAAATGCTTTTCGGTGACATATGAGTTGAGTTGGCAACTGGGCAAGGCACTAAATGATACTAAATCATCTACTGAATGGTGTTTACCTTTCAATACTATAGTATTGTTCTGATTATGTTAAGCAGAAAGTTTCAGGTTGATGCTAGTAAGTGTTTACCACTTTTCTAATGTTTTAAATCTATTTTCACAAAAAGAAAGGAAATATGATGTAGCTAGGGTATAATGTCATTGTTTATTTTCTTTGTATTTATTTCTATGATTTCCTTCTATCTGTGGTAGGTAATAATGGTGGTCCCTTACACGTAACACTTGGAAATAGCAAAAGTCATGAAGGTGGCACACAAGTGCATGAGAGCTGGAAAGCACTAATCTAATCCCATACATTTGAAGGGTCCATTGCCCAGTCAGGAAACCCATTTCTCATGACAAGGATGTATTACCTCCTACAGAGGAAACTTAAGGTGATACTAGTCATTTACCTAATCATTTACACTAATGGTAAAGAACAGAAGGTTGTCTGTTTTTCAAACGGTGCATAATCCACGTGTGTCCTTATACTAGGGAGTCAGTGTCATTTACAGGCAATAGTTTGGACTTTTATACTAAGACTGGCCTGGGTTGGAATGCCAGCTCTTCTGATGTACCACACGGGCAAGTTGTGGTCTGTGCTTTAATTTTCTCATCTAGAATGTGTTGAGAATGATGCCAAACTCACTGTCATGAGGATTAAATAAGGTAGCGTAAACAAGCCCTCATTATAGGGCCTGGTTGAATTCCTGAGCTGGTCCACAGTAGATTGTGGCCCTCTGGCCCTGGCATGCACCTTCATGTGATTGGGGGTGTGTTGATAGACTTAGATTCTTTCAATTGTATATACAACGCCACATTTTTCACAGGAGACACTATTAAGTCGATCAGTTTAATAGTGATATAGAAGAGATATAGAGGATGACCCTCCCTTGACTTAGACTTTACAGGTCTGCCTTGATTGAATCAGGACTGATTCGTGGTGGAGGTGGAGCCCTTGTTCTTCAAAGTGTTCCTAAGGATGTTATTAACCTTCTATGTGCCAAGTGCTGTACATACGTCATATCATCTTTATAACAGCTTTACAAGCTAGAAGAGAATACTTTGGCTCAGTGAGATTAGGTCCCTTGGCCCAGTTCCTACAAGTAGTAAATAGCATATCCAGAGCTTGAAACATTTTAGGCAGAAAATGGACAATCTACGTGCAAAAAGCAGAGACTATATGTTATTACAGACTAATATATAAAGCACTCAGTATTGTAGGGAACACTATAGTGTAGTGCTTAAGACATCAGACAATACACTGCCTACCACTTCCCAGCTAGGCGACTGTGGGTGTTAATTAGCGTCAGTTACCCCTCTGAAATGGGAATGTTAATGGTACTCCCATGATGAATTATCATGAGGGTTAAATGAGAAAATCCCTAGAAGCATGATATGCCTGACTTGTAAAGAGGTATATTACATATGAGCTGTAGTAATGTTGTAATGATGCTGGTGCATCATTAAAATTTAGACATCCTCATTTACGAGGATGTTCAAAAATGTTGGGCTTCTGACTCATCCTCAATACTATAAAGACTAGCTCTTCATCCAGAAACTATAGTCAGGCCTAGGTGGGCCTGGATAATATTTTCACCTTTATACTCCTATTTTCTGGAAAACCTGTTTTTCCACAGTCTACCCCTGACTCTGAATTATGATTATCCTAGTGGTTCTGACAGTGATGGAACAGGTTTATGGAATATGCAGAACTTCTTTTTATTATTATTATTTTTAAATCAAAGTATAGTTGATTTACAATGTTGTGTTTATTTCTGCTGTACAGCAAAGTGACTCAGTTATACATATATACATATATTCTTTTTATATTCTTTTCTATTATGGTTTATCATAGGATATTGAATATAGTTCTCTGTGCTATACAGTAGGACCTTGTTTGGAATATGCAGAACTTTTTCTTTTTTACATCTTTATTGGAGTATAATTGCTTTACAATGTTGTGTTAGTCTCTGCTGTATAACAGAGTGAATCAGCTATATGTATACATATATCCCCATATCCCTTCCCTCTTGAGCCTCCCTCCCCCCCTCCCTATCCCACCCCTCTAGGTGGTCACAAAGCACCGAAGCTGATCTCCCTGTGCTATGCAGCTGCTTCCCACTAGCTAGCTATTTTACATTTGGTAGTGTATATATATCAATGCTACTCTCTCACCTTGTCCCAGCTTCCCCCCACTCCCGTGTCCTCAAGTCCATTCTCTACATCTGTGTCTTTATTCCTGTCCTGCATCTGTTGATGGACACTTAGGTTGCTTCCATATCCTTGCTATTGTAAATAGAGCTTCAGTGAACATTTTGGTACATGACTCTTTTTGAATTATGGTTTTCTCAGGGTGTAGGCCCAGTAGTGGGATTGCTGGGTCATAGGGTAGTTCTCTTTTTCATTTTTTAAGGAACCTCCATACATGCAGAACTTCTGAAACTCAAGTTCACAAATCAAAGCACACATTTATTTTCATTTTCCACCATCTCTTTTAAATTTATTCAGGGGAGATCATTTTCTTTTCCAAGCGAAAACTCTGACAGGTCTAAGAATTTTCTGTTCACTTTAACTAATAGACAAGTAAAAATAGGTTGTTTGAGTGATTACAGTGCCCAAAGATACTCTTCAAAACCCTGAACTGACTGTAATGGAGACTCTTCTCCCCCAACCCCAGCGTTGGCGGCTTCAGGTGACAGGTCTGTGAGTGAGGAAGTGAGGTGTGATAGCTCCATCTATACTTCTCTGACCTGTACTTCACCTTTTTCCTCTCCAGCTACTCTTTGGGAATCCAGTAGGGGTGGGTGAGATAAGAAGGAAGGCGCGGTGAGTGGCGATTAAGAGGACAGGATGGGTCTTATTAAACTGGTACCTTCATCAACTTCTGTCCAATTTGGCTACAAGTCAGAGGTTCCCATGACCCCTACTCAGGTTCAATTAATTTATTACAGTGGCTCACAGAACTCAGGGAAATACTTACTTACGCTTACAGTTTATTAAAAGATAAGATAAAGGATACAGAGGAGCAGCCAGATGAAGAGATACCTCGGACAAGGTCCTGAGGGCAGAAGCTTCTCTCCCCATGGAGTTGGGGTGCATTGCCCTCCTGGTGTGGATGTGTTCACTAACCTGGATGTTCTTTGAACGCTGTACTGCTGTGAGTTTATGGTAGTTTCTCACATAGGCATGATCAGTTATTAACTTCATTTCCTTCTCTCTCCCTTCTCTGGAGTATTGGGGGAGTGAAGATTCTAATTTATCATCATGGCTTAATCTTTCTGATGACCAGCCCCCCGCCACCAACCAGGAACCATCCAGGAGCCCACCCAGAGTCACCTCAATAGAACAAAAGATGCTCCTAGTGCCCTTATCACTTAGGAAATTAAAAGGGATTTAGAAGCCCTGTGTCAAGGATGGGCCAAAGATCAAATATTAGAACAAGAGAGGCTCTTAGTGTTCTTGTCACATAGGAAATTATAAGGGTTTTAGGAGCTCTGTGTCAGGAACTGGGGGAAGGGACCAATATATTTCTTATTATTTCATATAGCTCAACTGTAATAGAAATTGATTTCTTACACCTGTAACAATTTGATAAGTGTTCTTGATCAGCAGGTAGTGGGCCTCCACGTGGTGATTCAGGTACCCAGACCCCTTCCTTCCCCAGAGCCCTGTGATATTCATCCATTTGGGGGAAGAGGAAAGAAAGAAAGGAGGCTGTGGACCATAGAGGAATCCATCACTTTAGCTCACTTTCCAATGGTCAGAACTTGTCACCTGGCCCTATGTAGGTGCAAGGGGATCGACAAAATCAGCTTCCTCTGGACGTCTGCCTGCAAGCTGAAACTATGCTAATGAAGACAAGGACAGTCTGGTAGTCAGTGAGCCCCTCTTTCATGTCATGAATTGCCTTTGCTACTAAGGTGCTTCAATGAATTATAGATGGTGGAGAGCCACCAAAGAATTCTAAGCAGCAGAATGACTTCATGGTATATGCATTTTAAAGATCATGAGGACACCTTTGTGTTGGTGGATTGGAGGGAGTCATGAGAATGAAGGCAAGGGAGCCAGTATGGGGGCTTTTGCCGAAATTCAGGCAAGAGATGAGGATACCCTAGATAAATGAGAATTAAGAGAAATAGACACGTTTTCGAGGGATTTAAGAAGCTGGCCTTGGGAAGTAGTTTAATATGAAGAGAATGGAAAACAATGGCTAGCTGACATTCTGGCCTGGGTAAGTGGGTGTATGTTGTGTTACCAACCAAGTTTGAGGAAAAAGGAGTAGGATCTCGTTCAATCTTTTCTCAAGCTTTTCTTTCAACATTCCTTTAATAGCACAATAAGGTAAATACGTGTATACTGGGAGGCTCCAGTAGGTAGTTAGTTCATCCTGCAACTGGAAAACTTCTTCGAGGTATGTTTTATTTTGAAAATCTATGCAAGTTTCATTTTCTATTCCATTATATATCTATTATATCTATTATATATCTATTCCAATTATATATATATTATATCCATTCCATATATATATCTTGTTGCAAAATGAAATAATGTTTTAAACAAAAATGTTGATTAAATACATAATTTGCAAATCTAGTCTCCCACATCAAAACCATTTAGAACCCTATAGGCTGAAGCCCCCCTTGACCACAACCAATAACCCCTGTCTCCCTTCTCTCATCCACTAAATGTAATCACTACTTATCTGTGGCTTATCTTTACAAACTTGCACTCATTTATATACACTAAGAACATTTACCATGTTTTTGTGTTTTAAAATAAATAGGATTACACTGTACATAACTTTACAGCTTGTCTTCTTCACTCAAAAATGATGGTTTCTACATCTATCCATGTTGCTACAGATAGGTGAGTTTATCCCTTTAAATTCCTTCCTAGGAGTCAAATTTATACTCCAGGAAGACGGACATTTATCTTGTGGGTCTGAGTGCTCCTGGTTGGCTGCACAACCCCAGTATCACTTTAGCTCACTTAGCGACCCAAGTATGTGGAGGTCAGATCTTCTATCCACAGACTAGTAGAAATCTGCTTGTCCAAATGATGCTAATCACTCATATTTATCAGCACTGTGTGCCAGACACGGTCCTGCATGTAGTACATATATTTGCAACAACGCTATGAGGTATTGCAGCTGCTGTAATTCTACTGTGACTGCAGTTGAGAAAATGAAGCTTGCAACATCTAGATAAGTGGTCCAGCATCACTTAGGCTTTGAATGGCAAAGACAGGATGCTTAGCCACGGACTGATTCTAGAACCTGGTTCTTAATCACTTTACCAAACCACCTGGGGAAATGTGTGCGATGCACTGAAGAATCTTGGATTTCTCCCCATTCCTCAAGCCAGTGAGATATTCCCTGAAACATATGCTTTTAATGCTGACCTTTGGCCAGAGAGCTGCAGCCAAATGGTCTATCCAGTCACTCATTTCTGAGGTTACAGTTGGCTCATTTACAGATTAGATGCCTCTTAATTTATCAGGAAAACTGAAGCAGGATAGATGGTTATTGCGCCTGCCCGATGAATGTGTGACGTGCATGATGAGATGCCAAAATCCTCAGTGAAGCTGCTCAATCTGCATGATGGATCCAAAGAATTGGGGGCATGGGGGGCAGTGAGAAGTCCATTTTCATGGAAGAACAATGCTTTCTAAGAAGCCATTCAGTGTCTGCTGCTTTCCCGTCTGGTATGGCCCTGAGAGGACAGTGCCAGGCTGGAGGCTGGTTCTCAACTGCCGATGCTCTGGAAACAAGGGTGGAATGACACCAATTAAGAGGTGTGAATGCCATTTGTCCTGCCTTTTGCTCCCTCCCCAAAGTGATTGTTAGCTTGACACCCACGGGGAGACGGTGAGACGGTGGGGAGAAAATCTTTTACTTAGTTTTGTTAACTGACATACACAAAGCCTGCATTTCAGAATGTTGGGAGTAATGGTTTGTGATTTTGTTTTTCTCTACCTTGTTCTCTTCAAATACAAAGTGAGTTCAAATTCTCTTGCTGAACACTTTGCTCACATTTGGTGCTATATTTGGGATGTCCAAACAAATGTAGCAGGGTGAATAAAAACGCACTCTTTGAATATCTGGCAGCAGAGATTCTCTTAGGGAAAGAGCAATCTCAATTTAGACAAGAGCCCTTACAGAACGCTTCAGATGTGGAAGATGAAACCCAGGGGGAATGATTAGGAAGGCAATGGTATTACGAAGAATAAAGCTCTTATGTAAATATTTTGCATAAGAAATAAACAAGAATTTGGGAAAGAGCATACATGAGGGAGAGAGGGAATCTGGCAATACAATGGGAGGCCAGCCGGGAGGAAGGTGGCAGTCAGGGGGGGCCTTGAAGGGCACCCGAGGATGAGAGCTCTAATGTCCCATTTTAATTCTCTCCCTCTCTCTGAATGTAAATATCACCCCGCCCCCCTCAGGATGTCAACACATAAACCATCATATTATAGGTTTGGAGTACAATTAAGGAAAGGGGATTGAGTCCCTGTCTGGGTAAAGCTGAAACAAAAAGGAGTGAGTAGTCCAGCCACAGAGAGGGAGTGCAAAGGAGAAGGATAAAGGAGAGATGGTAATTTGTCTCAGAGAAGACTCTTGACTTCTCACAAGATTCGCAATGCTGGTCTTGAGCCAATTTTCTTTAAACCTTGAAGGGTAGTCTCAGCAGACACCTGAAGGACCTAAAGAAAAAGCAGAGTCAGCTCAAATCTTAAGGGAGTTCTCTCTGATCAACACAGAAAACCCCTGTAAATAGCCGACTAAGTTGTAGGTCAATGCAGATACTCCACCATTTCACATCCCCTCCTTATTTTCAAGGAAATGCCTAACTTGACGATGTATGGCTCTGTTTCTTAGGTTAAAGTGCAAGATGCTGTGAAGGATGGAACACAGGCTCTGGATCAGAAACATATGGGTTGGAAGACTGCCTCAACTCTTTTGAACACATTTTTGACTTTCTGTTTATAAACCTGAAAAGAATGGGAATGGGAATAGGTTTCACCATAACTGTCAACCTTCTTTGCCTCCCAAAGTCATAATTTTATTCTTTTTCTGGACTAGTTGGTGTCCATGACCATGCTCTTCTGCATGACCATGCTCTGTGAACTTTGATACCCTACAACAGTGTGTCCTTGGTTATATGAAGATTTTGGAGGAAAAGAACATAGGAAGCTCAAGATAACTCTGCTATGAGTGCTAAAAAAAAAAAAGCATAAAGAATATGCCCTTCAAGTGGCAAAGATCTGTGACATCAACTACAATGATCAAAGTTACTGCCCTGCACTGCTATCCATCTACCAGAGCCAGGAAAAGGAGCTACTTTAGCCTCTGACTGTGCACCGCTCTTCTCTGCTTTTATTTATTTATTTATTTTTTTACAATGAGACGGTCTCTGCATGAATATCATTTTATTCATAATTAGTAAAGGAGAGAGCAGTTGGAAATCCCAAATGGAAAATTAATGACAAAGGATTAAAAAAAAGAACGTGTTTTTGCAAAGACCAGGAGTGAGGCAACCTGGAGGAGAAATTAGAACAGTTCAACCAGAAAAAGCAGGAAAGGAACAGACATCGCAAATACAAAAGTGATGTCTCTCCCTGTTTGAGCATGGTACCCAGGCTTTTAACTTATATAGTAAAACTGCGGGTCCTCATTTAAAATTTACAAATGGTAGGTGTCACCTCAGAGATAATTGTTAAGTGAGGCTTATTTAATCTGTGGGCAGAGTCTAAGATGAAAGACCACAAGATCCAAGGAACAAAAGAGAATTCACCCTGGGTTTCATGTGAGGCAGAATCAAATGTTTCCAGAGAGTCTGTCCACCAATAAGTCACTTAGACTTTGGGATTTCTTACCTTGACCTTTGTAGATTATTTCCTTGTTTATTAAAAAATGTTTTAGGATGAGTTCTACCAATTATAACAGTTATGTGCATATGACTTATGTTCAGCAAAGAAGCCTTGAGGACCATGGACCCAGGCAACTTGGATCCTAGGTTTGGCTTGGTTTTTATATATTCTATGACTCAAGCAAATCCTAAAATCCTCTCTGAACCCTTGGTTTTCATATGTAAAATAAAACAGTACCGAAGTAACATTTGTCACACAGCTCAGGGGTCCTTGAGATTTTTATTTTAGCCCCTTCCATTTATAGGGTTCCATTTCCTTCTTCTGAGTCCCCTGCATATTGTAGGGAGTATCCACAGGGAGTTAAAAGCAGACTGTGGTTCATGATCAAATGTCCCTGCCAATGGCCAGTCCTTAGGGCAGTGATGCATAGTAACAAAGTTATATTCTCACTGACCACCCCTGGGGAGGCACACTTGGTAAAGGCACCCAACCTGGGTGGTGCAATATTCGTCTCCATATGAAGATTTGGTAGTTGGTGGTGATAGATCAGCTCCCATTTAGCTCCTAGACACCTGATTCATGCAGTGAACTTGGTAAGTTTCACTCACCCAGCTCTTACTATGTGGTTGGCCTCTCCTGCTATGGAAACTTCCTTAGGATCATCTCCCTTTTCCCAATAAAGCTTGAGAAATAAAGCAGGCCTAGAACCATGATAACAGAAGGACTTGTTGCTCTGTTCTCAGCGGGTAGGGCAGGCTTAATTTCCAAATCTTCCTTGGAGGTGTGGGGAAACCTGAGCTTTCCATTCTGCAAAGAAAAGGAAGAAAGCAGAACAGTTAAGTTTCCATATTTAAACTATCTGAACTAGCGACAA
This sequence comes from Physeter macrocephalus, assembly GCF_002837175.3. Lineage (NCBI taxonomy): Eukaryota > Metazoa > Chordata > Mammalia > Artiodactyla > Physeteridae > Physeter > Physeter macrocephalus. The sequence continues at coordinate 49,507,117 of NC_041214.2, read as the reverse complement.
TCTAAAGGCTAGATTGGGTAATCTCTAATTTCTAGCTCTAACATCCTATGAATTGAAAGCCAAGAGCAATAGAATGTTTCTTTTCCTTCTGGTACCACTAATTCCATGGAGAAAATCTTAGCCTCTAGAAGCTCTGGATCTATTAAAACTTCTAGACTCCAAGGCACAGAAGGGAATGAATGGCAGCTTGTAACCTATATGACCATGGCTTAATGGATTTATGATACCAAATTGCTCTTGCACTATTAGTTAGAAAGATGGGCATGAACTTGGAAAGCCCAGTCTCTAAATATATTGCTTAGGAATCTGATGGTTGTCTAGATTAATTAGCATGCTAATTCCTTACCAGTAGAAGTCCCAGGAATTGTTCAAAGGGGTTTCTATGGGCAAGTGAGTTAGGGGAAAATGGCAGAGCAACCACAATCAATTTCTTCACATTTTGAGTCGTAAGCAAACATCTAAGACCTTCCTCCTATGTAGACTGACATTTTCCTTGGTAGCTCAGGCTGTTTAATCAAGTTTTATGCTGCTGCTGGAACCATGACAAGTGTTGCCATTCTGAGTTTGTTCAGTAAACTAAAATATTCCAGGAGCCATTCCAAGCTGCTAAGGGACTAGACTCTAGGACCAGGTATCTGACTCTGTGCATTTTATATGAGTCGAGAAGAGGAGAGCTTAGTGTTTCATTCATTTATTCATAGTTCCATTTATTCATTAATCCATCTGGCCTGCCATACATCCATTATTGGGACATTAATTATACATCAGGCACCATGAGAGGCAACAAAAGATTCACATATACTTCTATCTGGAAATAAAGGTCAGGAAACAGTAAAGGGACACTTTTTTTATTTTAGTGTTGGGTGGTGCTTAACCATCAAGGGTGTATGCATGTGCAGCCATTTTTTTTTTTTTTTTTTTTTTTTTTGCAGGGAAGTAGCTGCTGTAAGCAGTAATCTGGGATCAGGCTGCCCTTTCTGCCACTGCGGGACACCAAAGAGTCTTAATCCTGTTCCTGGGAAGAAGGGGGAACTCCCAGGGAACAAGGAGGGCTCCCCACTTTCTCTTTAAATTCTAGGCTCACAAAAAATAGCATTTAGGACTCAACGTGGGGCACACATCTCCCCAGGCTCCCCTTGCTATGATCCTCTCACTGCACATTCTGAATGGAATTAGGTGCTGCTCCAGCGTAACACAGCCTTGATTAATAATCTAAGCACATACTCTATCCAAGGGATGCACTCAGATGAAACCACCTAAATGTGCCTACTGAAAATCAAAGCAATTAACCTAGAAAGTTTCACACCCAGGACTTCATTGTCTGATCTATTTTCATCCACAGAAGGGATTTATAAAGTTTATACTTTTACCCAGGATATTGGATCTTATTTCTCTTCTCCGAAGGTCAGATAGGCCTTTGCCTGCTCTGTGGGAGAGGTCTCGAGAGCTATATTCCTGAACATAGATTCCATTCTTCCTGAATGGAGATTTTGTGAGGCATCTTAGAAAAACTTCAAAAATAAGCAAACTCAGACTTCACGGTCAGAGAAAGCCCATGTGCCTCATCTGAAAAATGGGACTCATAGAAGCTTCTGGGCTGCTGTAAGGAGTAGCTGTGCAGATGATGCTTGCAGGGTTGGCACATAGGCAGAGCTCCATAGCTGTTAGTGCCTTTGAGAAAAATGTTGGTTCCCTCTGGGTTCTGGAAGAGGCCATTAATAGCAAAGTGCTCCTGTCACATCACCTGTTATAGATGTCTAAACTCAGCCTGGGAAACAAGAATGCTTATTAGGCATTCCCCTGAAGAGAGAACAAGGCGTGCCAAGGGGGAAGGTGAAGGAAGAGGAAGGGGACTTTAAGTAGCCCGTCCCAGCCCACAGAGGTGTGTTCAGGCTTCTGTGATTTCCACGATGTTGAAGCTGCAGGTGCCAAGATTCAGAGGAGGGGCCACGTTGAGCAGCAAGTCCCCCTTCTTGGGGGTTTCTCTCCTTTTGGAAAGAAGCCTGGTGTTCGTTCACTTCTTCCTGCTCCAAGGCTCTCTGCTGTGCCAGGTTTGCAGGCTCTGTCTTCCCCTGGAGGGCAGCCTGTACCTTTGGACCAGTGACATAGGAAGAGAACAAGGCTGAAATGAGAGGTCTAAGCTTATTCCTTCCAACACAGCCCAACCTAACATGGGGGTGAAGAGTGTTTTCTCTGGATTCTAAGTAACTGGATGCAAGTCCCAGGTCTTCCATTTACTTAACCTAAGTCTTAGTTTCCTTGCCTCATACCTAGATTGCAGTGTTGTTAAAGGATGATAATGCATAGAAAGCAGTTAACCCAATGTTTGGCCCATGGTAAGGACCCCATACACAATGGCTTTTATGCTGTGGTCTGCCTCTTCCTTTCATCTTTCCCCCGTGCACAAAGCCTTGGGAATGAAACAACTCCATGGATGTCATTAGGAAAAATGTGTACAGAGTCACCTGAAGAGGTGCTCATTAAAATGGAGTCCGTAGTTTCCCTCAAGTTGTCCTTTTGCTAGAGCTTTCCTTTTCCAATTCAGACAGGGATCAGGAAAGTCTGCAACCACCCAAAGCCAAGGAACGAGGGAATTCCTGCTTTAGGACATAGGGCAGTGGCTGTCTGTGCTCTGCTTAGGCATCTTGGGCTTTTCCACTGCAGTGCTCTTCAGCCAAATCCCAGGGGTCCACTTCTGCATCTCTTCACAAAGAAGTGAAGTGATGGAAAGTATAGAACACTGTATACGAAGCTCATGGGGCATGCAGTTGGAATACCAACAGTGATGGAGAGAGAGGGGTCAGAGCAACAGCTGAACAGATAATGGTCAAAATGTTCCCAAGGCAAAAAAAAAAAAAAAAAAAAAAAAAATTAAGCCTTAGATTCAAGAGAAACCCCAAGCACAAATAAATGAAAAGTAAACCACAACTAAAGACATCATAGTAAAATGGCTGGAAATCAAAGACAAAGAAGAAATATTTTTAAATAGCTGGAGGAAAAGGACAGACTGTCTCCAAAGTAACAAAATATAACAAAATAACAAAATAAGACTGACTTCTGATTTCTGCTGACTTCTCTACAGAGATAAAGAAATGAAATTATGTTTTCAAGTTGATAAAAGAATATAGCTGCTAGCCTTGAATTGTTTGGCAAGTAACAATTTTCTTCAAATTCGGGCAAAAGAATTTTCAAAACCAAAAATGATCCCAGATGGAAGCTCAAAATTGCAGGAAAGAACAGTTACCGGTAAGGTTAAATATGTGGGTGAATAAAAATAAATATTGGCTATATATAGTAGTAATATTATATCTCATGTAGTTTAAACAGTTAATAGAATGAAAACTCATGACAATAATAGTGCATAAAGTAGGAAGAAGTAAGTGCAGTTGAAGAGTTCTGGAGCTTTTGTGTTTTTCTAGGAAATTGAAAATTATATGATTTCATCTAAGTTAAAAGTACATGCTGTTATTATCTGTAACTACCACTAAAATTGTCAAAGAATGTATAACTAAAATTTAATGGAGGAATGGAATAATAGGGTAATTTTTGACATAGTAATTCGTACATTTGGAGTCAATTTTAGCTTAAGGAATGAGGTAGGAATGTGACTTTCTATGCTATATTATCAAATGAGTAGTGATCCACCCGGTGGGTCACAAGGTTTTGGAGCCAGACCGACTTGGATTGACATTGGATCTGCCACTTCCTATTTGTGTCGGGGCAATTTACCAACCTCCCTGAGTCTCCATTTCCTCTTTATACCTTAGAAAAAACAACATTACCTTGCAGAGCTGTAGTAAAGATTAGAAATACAGTACATAAAGCAGAGTGCATGGTACCTGGTACATCACAGGCTCCCAATCAACAAAGCTCTAGCTACTGTTGACTACTGACCACCCCAAAACCCTATTGATCAGCAAAGCTAAATTGATCGGATTGAATGCATCAAGGGAGAACAGTGCCTTGAGAGAGTCCTGGGAGTTTAGGGTTTTAGGGTCTGAGGGGGGCGACTTTAAGGTAGACCTTGCAGACGGGAACTGTTTAGGGCTGAACAGAGTTTATGACGTAGTCACTGTAGATTGATGGTAACAGAGAGATGGAGGTATTGAAGTAAGGCTCGATGAGCAAGCCATCCATTTGGATGAGTTAACTGTTGGGTTGGCTAACAGCCTTTACTTCCAGGTGCAAGACTTTCCTGGAAGAAGCAGTTAAGTTATTGTTTGGTACCGGTGTTTTTTATTACAGGGTTAGGGAAGTACGTCCACTCTATCCCAGTATTGTGTATGTGATGGTTTCATTTATCATTTCTCTTATTATTGGCTCAGCCTTACTTTTTACTCTATGAAGTGTGCATAGCTGTAGAAAAAGTCCTTGCAGAGTGTCAGGGGACTTTATGCGAACAGTACTTTGTGATCATGCTGTCTGTTCTAATGCAGTTTGCTTCTGATGGCTTTTCCGCTCAGAAAACTTACTAACATTACTTATCTGTATTCTTGGAACTTTCTTATGAAAGAAAATGACAACAGGATCCTCTGGAAACCCCCAAACATCTCTTAGTTCAGTCATTCATATGTTCTGCTACTGAAATATGGAATCCATACCGGTTTCTGAACTCCCCTGCCTACAGAAAGTAGTAATCTCTCAATTAGATCAAATTGCACTTGTCACTTCAACAGACTTGAGTTAGCCTTTGTTCTTCTCCAGATGCCATCACTGAGATGTGTTGAGAGATATCATTTTATCATGTTTGATGTCATTCTTGGGAAAAAGTGTTCTGCTCTACTAAAACCCAGGAACTATTATTTTATTTTAGGAGTCTCTTATCTTCTTCTGGGATTTAAAAACCACTTACAGACCTGATTCTGCTTCAAACATATTAATCATGAAGACTGTAAGGAAGGTTAGATCCTCATGGGCTTGTGAAAAATGTCATTGATACACATTGAAATACTTCCATGTCTAAAGTCTGGGAAATATGCAAAGGTTTTGTTTGTTCATTTTCTGCATGGAATTTATTTAGAAGAAATGTGCAAATAAGAGGGTTTGGGTAACCATCTACCCAGGTAATTCCTGGGGGAGAATATCTTATCAGAGATATGCCCAGAATAAGACTATGTCAGAAACAATATCATCATCTACCAGTGGTGATCTTTCTAAGTTGGATGGGAGATTAATGGGAGTGGCTGATTGATCTACATGGATTGATCTACATGGACAGAGTGAAGCATTGTGAGGGTAGATAAATTGGGTTTGCTAATAGGAAAATGGGTGCAGAAAGTAAACAGAAAATCTTACTTCTATCCCCATTGTCCGTCCCCTGGAAAATAGATGACGGTTGTAGGATTTGTTTCTGTTTCACTAACAGACTATAGGTAAATTCCAAGAACAGTACCCTCCTGACAAATATGAATCATTAAACTGCTTAGATTTCAATAATTGTGATTAGGCATTATTCTGTCAACTACAAAACTTGAAATTAAGAAAAAAATTAATAAACTGATTGAATTTGGTGCCATGTCTGGGTTTCATTTGACCCATCAGACACCGAGGGGATTTTTCAAGCTTTTGCATTAGTACCTACTTGATTGTTAGTAAACAGCATCGGTGTGGGATTAGAAAGACTGGAATTTAATTGTTAGCTGCAATATTCACTACCTGTTCTACTCTAGGTAAGATACTTAATGTTTCAGAATTTGAAATATTGTAACATAAACGTGTTTAGACAATTAAATGAAAGATTATATGTAAATGAATAGCATGTGACCCAGGATGAGGATTCTTCCTGTTTTCCTTTAAAAGTAAAATGGGATTGTGGAAATGTACAATTCCTTGGTCAGCAAGACACCTTCTCCTTGATGGGAATTTCAGCTAACACACCTGTTACTCAGTCAAGGCAGTTGCTCATTTCAGAGAGGCTGATGTTACGGCATCTAATAGGATAAAATGTAAAGGATTAAAGTCGCAGTTCTATTATGTACCACAGAATTTGAGCCAGATACTTACTGAATCTCAGTTTGTTCATCTGTTAAGAATAAGTGACAATAGTGGTGTAGTATTAACTGACATCATATATTGGAAAAGGGCCAATGCTGCTGTAAGTGGTCAATAAATATTTGTTGATTCTGCACCGCAATTACTTTCTTTTCTAGAAAAATTGGGATATTTGGAAATTTAAACCTTTCCCCCTGAATAACAGTTTTGTGCATACTATTGAGGGAACTTTTTCTTTTCTTGGTTAGAGCAAAGCTTTCCAAAACAATATCAAGGGACTATTGGTTCAAGATGGAATACTGAACACTGTGTCTCTCTCCCTTTGCTCCTAAGAATACAGTAAAATACCAAAAAGATTTTGTTTTGTTTTGTTTTTGCGGTATGCGGGCCTCTCACTGTTGTGGCCTCTCCCATTGTGGAGCACAGGCTCCGCACCATAGGCTCAGCGGCCATGGCTCACGGGCCCAGCCGCTCCGCGGCATGTGGGATCCTCCCGCACCGGGGCATGAACCCGTGTCCCCTGCATCGGCAGGCGGACGCTCAAACACTGCGCCACCAGGGAAGCCCCAAAAAGATTTTTTTAATGGAGCAATCCCATGGTATGGAAGATGTTGATGACCCTCCCAGTTCACTTTAAGTGGAGGTGCATCCTTCCCCCAGGTGCTGTGAGTGTGCTAAAAGCTCATAAATGTTCCAGGGAATTCCTGTTCCAGAGCACCTAGGGGGTCAGGCTGGTGCTAGTCTCTAGCTGAGACCACACTCTACTTAGCTCCTGTCCTCCCCTAATCCCCCTCTCCAAAAAACCCTCTCCCAATAAGTCACTTGCATAAGAACTCCCATCTCAGATGCTCCTTCTAGGGACCCCAAACCACAGCAGCTGGTAATAGTGAACAGTGTGTGAGGGGCATGTTGACTAGGTCATCAGTGAGCGAGTGGAAGTCATCCCTGTAAAAAGAGACTCCGAGGCTCAAAATGGGCAGGAGAGGAGAGACAAGTGTGTGTGTGTGTGTTGGGGGAGTGTGGTTACTAGAAAGTCTTAATTTAGAAAGCTACCCCAACACATATCCCCCATCACAGAGTTCAGCAGTGTAGCATTTTGCCCCAGCTAAAACCCCTAGCACTCATCTCTAAACAAACTACCAACCCCATGGGCAATTAGGGTTGCCAGTGCCATGGTAGCATCCCCTTAAAGATCCCCCATCCTCCTTAGCCTCACAGCCAGCCCCCTACCCCAGAAGAAACCCACATCTCCTCCCTAGGTTCATCAACAGAATCCTTGATTTTCAAATAGGATTATACAGAGCTCACCAGGCATAGGGAGGCCAAAGTAAACAAAGGCAAAAACTGATACCAGAGGAAAGGGAATGGAACAGAAGAGACCTAAAGCAAAACTACAACAAAATCTTTTATTGGGGTCCACAGATGGGAGAAACTATTGGATTTATTAAATAAGAACTAGATATCTTCTACTATTTTTTTTTTCACTTGGGCATGAACCCGTGTCCCCTGCATCGGCAGGCGGACGCTCAAACACTGCGCCACCAGGGAAGCCCCAAAAAGATTTTTTTAATGGAGCAATCCCATGGTATGGAAGATGTTGATGACCCTCCCAGTTCACTTTAAGTGGAGGTGCATCCTTCCCCCAGGTGCTGTGAGTGTGCTAAAAGCTCATAAATGTTCCAGGGAATTCCTGTTCCAGAGCACCTAGGGGGTCAGGCTGGTGCTAGTCTCTAGCTGAGACCACACTCTACTTAGCTCCTGTCCTCCCCTAATCCCCCTCTCCAAAAAACCCTCTCCCAATAAGTCACTTGCATAAGAACTCCCATCTCAGATGCTCCTTCTAGGGACCCCAAACCACAGCAGCTGGTAATAGTGAACAGTGTGTGAGGGGCATGTTGACTAGGTCATCAGTGAGCGAGTGGAAGTCATCCCTGTAAAAAGAGACTCCGAGGCTCAAAATGGGCAGGAGAGGAGAGACAAGTGTGTGTGTGTGTGTTGGGGGAGTGTGGTTACTAGAAAGTCTTAATTTAGAAAGCTACCCCAACACATATCCCCCATCACAGAGTTCAGCAGTGTAGCATTTTGCCCCAGCTAAAACCCCTAGCACTCATCTCTAAACAAACTACCAACCCCATGGGCAATTAGGGTTGCCAGTGCCATGGTAGCATCCCCTTAAAGATCCCCCATCCTCCTTAGCCTCACAGCCAGCCCCCTACCCCAGAAGAAACCCACATCTCCTCCCTAGGTTCATCAACAGAATCCTTGATTTTCAAATAGGATTATACAGAGCTCACCAGGCATAGGGAGGCCAAAGTAAACAAAGGCAAAAACTGATACCAGAGGAAAGGGAATGGAACAGAAGAGACCTAAAGCAAAACTACAACAAAATCTTTTATTGGGGTCCACAGATGGGAGAAACTATTGGATTTATTAAATAAGAACTAGATATCTTCTACTATTTTTTTTTTCACTTAAAAATAATGAGAACAGAAACATTCTGGGAAGTTCTAAGTGACTGCAGAAATAAAACGTTTAGGAGGAGAGGTGGAAGATAAAATTGAGGTTCATTGCCATAATGTAGAGAAAACATGAAAGAAAAGATAAATGCTCGAGATCTGTACTTTCAAATATGGTAGCCATTAGCTCCATGTGGCTATTGAGTGCTCAAAATGTGGCTAGTCCAAAGTGCTGTAATTATTAAATACACACCAGATTTTGAAGACTTAATACAAAATAATGTAAGATAGCTCAGTAATATTTTTATGTTGATTAAATTTTGAAATAACAGTTTTATATAGAAACATAAGTAAAATAATATGAAAGTACTAATATTTAACATTAATTTATAATAAAATACTATTGATATTAAATGAAATATTTTGAAGAAAATCTTTTCCGGCACTCAATATAGAAAGTGTGATATATGGCTGTAGGATCAAAGAGTACCTGTCTGGCACCTTCTGGCCCTCCAACCAGCTCTGGGCATCTTGAGAACCCAGCCTGAAACCCATGAGCTTGGGTAAAATGCAAAGTCTTTTTCCCAGTACTAAACAGTAAGTTCCTATTTCCAATTTGATGGCTCAGATGAGCTCCATTTCCCTGTTCTTCAGGCACAGATTTTAGAGCCCTCGTTTGGTCTCAAGTCCCTTTCAGACAACAATGGGGTACCAGCTGTGTCTGCCCCTGCTGTTTGTTTTCTCCATTAGTGATTCCAAGCATCATTTTCCAGAAGTCACTCTTAGATTCCCAGCTCATTTGTGTGAGTGCAGTTTGTTGCTTTGCTTGTTAAATAGAAAACCGAGTTGTTTTCCAAAGCACTGTTTCCCTCATTAGAGGTTGCTGGTAAGTCTGCTTTTTTTTCTGCATTTGTTTCCTCCTACATCCTTTTCTCCAACCATCATACATTTTTCAGTGGCTGGACACCTAACGAGACAGAGTCAGAACATGTCTCCAAGTGATCCAACTTCCCAGGTTGTGACAAGGCTTGCTTGGCTTTTCAATTAAAAGAAAGTTGAAAAGAGATAGAAGAAAGCAAGCAAGTAATTAAGCAGCAACAAGGTCTTGGCAGAAGTTGTTAAATGAATAATTTATTGAAGCAGTTTGGAGCAGGTGGGCCTGGCTACCTCTTGTTCCTGCTTCCTGTAAAAACCCCGGGTGGCTGTTTGCTACCCTCCTTGTCCTGCTCTGACAAAAGGGCCAGGCAGACCCATGTGACGCGTGGAAAGTGGGGAATTGTGTGTGATAAACCTTTTGTAGTGCGTTGTCAGCCAGAGGAAGGCTGTGTCAATAAGAGGGTTGCTGGGAGGGGGGGTTTGTTTGGGGATGCTTGCAATAAGGGTACATGAAAGAATCTTTAAGAAGCAGCCTGTTGTGACATTGAGGTTTCAAAGTCCCATGCATTCCAGGGCTAGGCAGGTTGAAAGGACTGAGGAGGGAATCTGGAATTTCAGAGTTTCATGTTTAATCCTCCTCTTTTTTAGCAACGAATCCAAAACCTCTGATTACACCCTTCTGGCCATCTGTTGGCTAGATTTAACATCTGAGCCGCCAGTTTAATTTGCAACTTCTGGGTTCAATAATGTGAAGAGAGGGAGAATTATAAAGAGACAGAGGGATGGGAGTCAGAGATCCATATGGCTGAGCCTGAGCCTCCAGGCTGTCAGGCACCAATGAACTAGTGTCTCAGCTTCCCCATCAGGAGCACCTTGTGTGTGGTCATTCTTGCTCTAGGTCAAGTATTGATGCCATAGAAAAGGTTCCTTCTGTTCTGTACACCTGGGCTCACCCATGTGGACTTGAGGACCTTTGGGATAGAAGTTAGTGGGATGCTATTGTGTGTCTCCACTTGCGGGATTTCTCGCTGATGATACTGATTTGTATCCACTGCTCTGTGGTATGTGTGTGTCTGTGTACACGCACACGTACAGCAGGATCCCCCAGAGGAAATAAACTTATGTTTGAAGAATGCAGGGGAGTAATGAAAGGGACTGGAGGATGTCTCCTGAGTGGCTAAGTGTGACCTCAACCTTCTAAAAGGAAACACTGGAGAGGGGTTCTGAGTATATAGTAGGTGCTCAATAAATGTTTGTTGTCCTTGAGGAGCTGCTACTAAGTTAAGCACCAGCCATGTGGATGCGTTAAAGGCTTCCATGCTAGTCTGGGAGTGTGGGAACATATCTAGAAAAAGGGAGAAAAATTTAAAAAGGGGCATGTTTGCAGAAAAAGGCCAGTTTCTGCACTGAGAGGGGGTGGAACTAACTGGAAACTCAAGTGGTCATGTCCTGGGGAAAAAGGAATGTTGGAAGTGTGCCCGTGAAGGGGACATTCACGTCTGTTTGCCTCCAGGTGCCAGGACTCTGAGGAAGGTTGTCAACTCTTTCCAGATTCTACCTTCTAAGGGAAGGGCCACCACTAGTGGCTTTTTAGGCTTGTCTCTAGTGTGAAAAAGGATCAGAAGGAAGTCAGTATTGCTAAGAGAGCTCTCCAAAATGGAGCCAGGAAGACATTGAGGAAGCATGACTTAGGCACATCTCAGCCTGGATGGAATCTGAACTTTGACCCCTTACTGTCATTACATAGGCATCCAGAACCTCTGCCCAATGTTCCAGAAACTCAAGATATTTATCAGACCCTTCCTCTAAAATAACTCATGACAGCATAGCTACTTATTGGACATTTACCCTAAGTGACTCATGACAACCCATCCCTTAAAGATAAACATTTCCCTTCTTGCACCAGAGTCAATCATAATTCTTGCCAGATGACCTTTTTTTTTTTTTTAAGAAGACGTTGTGGGTAGGAGTTTATTAATTAATTTATTTATTTTTGCTGTGTTGCATCTTTGTTTCTGTGCGAGGGCTTTCTCTAGTTGCGGCGAGCAGGGGCCACTCTTCATCGCGGTGCGCGGGCCTCTCACTGTCGCGGCCTCTCTTGTTGCGGAGCACAGGCTCCAGACGCGCAGGCTCAGTAGTTGTGGCGCACGGGCCTAGTTGCTCCGCGGCATGTGGGATCCTCCCAGACCAGGGCTCGAACCCATGTCCCCTGCATTGGCAGGCAGATTCTCAACCACTGCACCAGGGAAGCCCTTGCCAGATGACTTTAACAACCTTTTGGCTTTTGCCTTTCTAAATAAGCCTCTGACCCCTTCTCTTTCCCAGGATAGTCTTTGGGTTTTACCCAAATCCCGAGTTGCAACTCCTAAGGCCGCAAATAAATGCTTTTCTTATTTGCAACCTTCTGTGTTTCATGGTTGACCCTAGTTAAACACGAGTTAATTTCAAGACTGGACAGAATTCTGCCTGCACATGTCCAGTGAATATTATAGCTCTGGCAGGGCTGCAGAAGCAGAGACTGTCCCGTGTAAAATAAGCCATATGCCCACAGTAAGAATAAAGCGTTCTCTACAATGTAACAAGGAGTTTACCACTATGCTTTCATCTAATTTAATCTTTGAAATACATTTAAGGAAGGAATTGTTTTCCTCACTTTGAAGACGAAAAAAGTTGAATAACAGAGAAATTAACATACTAGTTGAAAATCACACAACATGTAAATGGCAGAGCCAAGCTTTAAGTTCCATTTTCGCTCCAAAGGTAACGAATAATGAATGCTCTTCTTTTTATTATGCTCTCCTCCCTAAAGGCAGTAAGGGTGAAGCTAGGAAAGGATGAAGATTTTTGGTCTTTGAAAAGGGAGCACAGAGAGAGAAAAAGATTAACTTGTAAGTCCAGGAGCCTACACAGGGTTGTGTGCTGCCTGCCCAGTGGGGAGATGTGAGGAGTGATAGGTGAGAAGAGAGATAGTTCAAGGAAAAGACGACTTCACTTACTCATGTCAGTCATTCAGGATGAAGTTGGTAGCTGAGAGGACAAGAAAAGCAGTACAAGAAATAATGATGTGATGATGATGATGTGATGATGAAAGACAGTTTGAAAGTTCCTTGAAAAGCTAAACATAGGCTTCATCATAGGATCCAGCAATGACACTCCTAGGTACTTGCCCAACTGTTTTGAAAATTTTGTATGTCCACACAAAACCTGCACAGAATGATTTATAGCCGCTATATTCATAATTGTCAAAAATTGGAAGCAAAAAAGACGCCCTTTGATAGACGAATAGAGTAACAAACGGTGGCACATCCGTTCAATGAACTCAGAGATAAAAAGAAATGAGCTATCAAGCCACACAGAAACATGGAGGACCCTTAAATGCACATGGCTGAGTGAAAGAAGCCACTCTGAAGATGCTGTAGGATTCCAAGCATATGACATTCAGGAAAAGGCAAAACTACAGAGAGAGTAAAAAGATCAGTGGTTGCCAGGGGTTCAGGGGGGAGGGAGGAGATGAATGGGGGTGGCGGAAAGGGAATTTTCAGGGCAGTGAAAGCCTTCCATATGGTACTGGACTGTTAGATATATTACATTATGCAATTGTCAAAACACACAGGATGTACAACATAGAGTGAACTTTAATGTAAACTATGGACTTGAATTAATAATAATTCATTAATACTTGTTCATTAACTGTAACAAATGTATACTAATGCAAGACACTATAGGGGAAACTGTGTGTTTGGAGGGTATAGGGGAACTCTCTGTACTATCTCCTCAATTTTTCTGTAAATCTAAAACTGTTCTAAAGAAAAAGAAAGAAAGAAAGGATGGAAGGAAGGAAGGAAAGGAAGGAAGGAAGAAAGAAAGAAAGAAAGAAAGAAAGAAAGAAAGAAAGAAAGAAAGATAGAAAGAAAGAAAAAGAAAAAGAAAGAAAGAAGGAAAGAAAGAAAGCGAAAGAGAAAGCTGTAAGAGGACTAGGATAAATAGACAACAAGGCCTCTAGGTCTCCCTTTGCTTTCTAACTTCTGTGGGGGGAGGAATTTTCCCTTTACTCTTACATTCTTGGCTGAGACATTCCTTGTAATAAAAGACAATAACAAGAGAAAAAGAAACAGAAGTTTAATAACATGTATTCCTCCTGTATACATGGGAGATACCCAGGAAAGATGAGTAACTCCTTGAAGTGACCACCACCTTAAATACCTTCTCCAGCTAAAGGCAAAAGATGATGTTAGGGGGTGGGGAGAGCCAGTTTTAGGAGGTGACCTGGTGACCTGGAAAAGCACAGGAAACAAGGGTAAGGGTGTTATGCAGATCTAAGTGTTACCTTCTCCATTGATAAAAATGTCCAGAGATTTAGAGTCATCCTTCTATTTCTGGTACCGAGAGGGAGATACCCTTACAAGTGGAGAGTTCCCTTATAGATGTAAATATCTCTTACAAAAGGGTATCTTCTACCCAGGTTTCAGAGCTTCTCCTGGGTCTGCTGCTTCTTAAAAATAACGAGCTTAAAATAATCAATATGCCACAGAGGCATATGTTGGGGTTGTATACTCTGCCCCCCTCCACATTGCCTCCCTTTTCCTTCTTTGTTGCTATCTGGCTCCCCTGCTCCATGAACTTTGAGTAGCTGATAAGCTGCAAGGCTCCCAGAAACAGTTCTCAGCAAATGCTCTTCTTGTGTTTTATGGGAGCTTGAGCAAGGAGCACAAAAGCAGGAATGACCCTCCCAACCCCAAGTTTTGATGAAATTAAACTGCTGCCTATGACGCCACTGCAAGGACAGCTACTCAGCTGGCCCTTTCTATCCTATAACCTCTGACCAGGCTCCAGTCAGGAGCATCCTGACTGAATGAAGCCTTTAACCTCAGCTGAGTCACTTAAATAATTTTCTCTTAAAAATGATCAAAGGCTTCCCTGGTGGCACAGTGGTTAAGAATCTGCCTGCCAATGCAGGGGACACAGTTTATGATCCTAGGCCCTGGAACATCCCACATGCCGCGGAGCAACTAAGCCCGTGTGCCACAATTACTGAGCCTGTGTGCCACAACTACTGAATCCCGTGTGCCCAGAGCCCGTGCTCCACAGCAAGAGAAGCCACGACATTGAGAAGCCCACACACCACAACGAAGGGTAGCCACCGCTTGCCACAATAGAGAAAGCCCGTGCTAAGCAATGAAGACCCAACGCAGCCAAAAATAAAATAAAATTTTAAAAATAAACTTAATTTCTAAAAAAAAAAAAAAAAAATCAATACCTCCTGTTTTCCTGTGTACTTTTCAGGTTGTAGGTCACCTATCTCTTCTACCCTCCTCCTTCCCCAGAAGACACATCTCATCCTCTCTTCCCAGATTCTAATTCTTCCTCTTCTCGCTTCTTCCAAATGGTTGTTCCTCAGTTAGCTTCCCTTCCCGAATGGCTCCCTCCTTATCCACCTCCTCACTTCCATCCCCAAACCTTCACGCAGTCCTGCCACTTCCTCCACCCCAGGTAGATTTCTACCACGTTTTTCGTAACTTAAAAATATATATACTGACCGTTATTCTCTGCTTATCCTTTCTCACTATTCAGTCTTGCCCTGAACTGCTCCAACTCAGTTTCAACCCTTGCTACACTGAGGAAATGTCTTCCTGAAAACTCGCCATTGACATATACACACAACTATATATAAAAAGGATAACCAACAAGGACCTGCTGTATAGCACAGGGAATGCTACTCAATATTCTGTGATAACTTAAATGGGAAAAGAATTTGAAAAAGAATAGGTAAATGCATATGTATAACTGAATCACTATGTTGTACCCCTGAAACTAACACAACATTGTTAATCAACTCTACTCCAATATAAAGTAAAAACAAAAAAAAAACTCTAAAAGGGTGAATATCCAAAAGAAACTATGTGTGAAATAAATGCCAAGTCAATTCTAAATTAAAAAATAAAACTCGCCAATGATCTTCTGGCCACCCCAGCCAGAGGCTTCAGGATCCCCACGAACTGTGGTCAATGTTCCGGAAACGTTTCCTGTGTGGCTCCTGCGGCTCTGTGTTATTGCCGTCATGCTTTGCAGTCTCCCTGCTGGACTCCTTGCCCTCCTCTCACCTCTCCAGCTGGCATCTGTCCTTCTTAGCATTATTCCTTCCCCTCCATTCTTCCTCTTAGAAATGGTGTGTCCTAAACACTGTAACCTCAATGGTTGACTCTTGGTCTTTCCATCCCCATCCCTTGTCTTAATGCCATATTTCAAATAGGTGTGACCTGGACCGTGTCTAAAAAGGAGCCCATTTTGTCCTGATTTCACACCTTAAATTTTCAGATTTCTGATAAGACTTTGGGCACTTTTTGTTTTTCTCATATCCTGATCTTTGTGGAAATTCTAATTCTAGCTCAACAAAGCCACAGTAGTAAATGTCTCCCAGGGCTCAAGTACTGTGCGTGGTGCTGAATGGGAATTATAGTTTAGGTCTGCCGAAAGCTTGTATCAATTAACTGTTGCCATAGTCTTCCTGCCAGCCCTCAAATGAAGCCCTGTTAACCTATGTCCATGCTATGACAATAGTTCTCTAACTGGTCTTCTGGTTTCTAGGACTGACATTTCTAATCCATTTTGCATGCTACCAAAAGACACACCTCCTTGAATACTCTGTTATCCACATATCTCAGTTGCTAAAAAGCTAAAGAATACATCCAGATGTATGTATTTGCTGCTTTTTGAGCACATTGTAAATTAAAGTTATTTTTCTTTCCTAAACTATATTGATATTTTGTTACTCTATTCCACCTCTTAAAGCCTAGCCATCCTCCAAGACCCCTTCAATATGCCAGCTCCTTCATTTAGCATTCATTTTTTACCTTGGAGTAGAGCTACAATTCCTATCTTCTGAAATTTAAGATTGTTTTTCATATATTTTAAAAAATATCAATGAAGGGCCCACACTTTTCCCTCCCCAATCTGTTGCAGACTGATACATTTATAAATTACCATAAAAATGAGGTACTAGTAAAACAAAATAAAAAGCTACTTGTTGTATAGTGCAGGGAGCTCAGCCCAGTGCTCTGTGATGACCTAGATAGGTGAGATTTGGGGGTGGGTGGGAGGGACCCTCAAGAGGGAGGGGATATAGGTATACATACAGCTGATTCGCTTCATTGTACAACAGAAACTAACATAACATTGTAAAGCAATGATACTCCAATAAAAAAAGCTATATAAAACATTACCCCCCAAGTTTTACTATTAGATTCAACATGCAAGACCACTGATCACATGGAATATTTTGGCAATGACAAATGCTATCAAAGTGTCTACACAGGTGCTCTCAAATTCTGTATCTTGCTCGTTATAGACAGGCGACAAGCGCTTCCCAGACTGGTCTGGGTCTGCAGACCACACTGTGAGTAACACTGCTAAGGAATAGAGCATTCTGCCATTCATCTATCATTGACCAACTGGTATCGAATTATATGTATGTTTGTCTTATGTTGCCCACCAGATAAAACATCAAAGATGGCACACACTGGGTCTCAACCATCTCTTTATATCCCACCCACCCCAGTATGGTGTCTTGCAACAAATATTTGTGGAGTGACTAATTAACTGAATAAATGAAAGATCGATACATACACATACATAATGCTTCCCATTATTTGACACAGATGAAAAAATGACCTCAGAGTCAGTCCCCAGGAAGCATTTTTCATCTAGACACTAACTGCTGACTGCATTAAAAATTTATCTTTTCTCCTGGCTCTTCTGTATTTCTTTTCTTCTCTGTTGTCAAAACTAGGTTCTTGAGCTTCCTTTATTACCATCAGCCCCAGCCGCTGCTAATAATCATGATTTAAAAAAAAATTTTTTTGGCCCTGCCAAGTGACCTGTGGGGTCTTAGTTCCCCATACAGGAATTGAACCTGGGTCCCAGCAGTGAAAGCTGAGTTCTAACCACTGGACTGCCAGGGAATTCCCAATAATCATGTTTTTATTGAAAATGCCAACTCTAATAAATGGAGTCTGATTTCTGTTAAAACTGGCATGCTGGTATCAAACAAGAAATGGCCTTCGCTTGGGCTTGGACATCTTATATTCAACTTTTATTATTTCTTCCTTTTAATTATTAATATAGTTCTATTTTAAATTTATACACTGACATTCTCTAAACAAATAATGATTTTTTTTTTGATAAAGCATATCTTGTAGGGTAAGAAAGTGATTTAAAATTGGGCAAACTGATTACATCCCTTCTTTCAATGTTGCTGCTGCTAAATTAAAGAGTAATCAAATTAAGAAACTCTTAGTGGGAAAGATGGTATTAAATCTAGTTTTAAAATGTAAGGCAGGGCAGGAAAAATTGTTGATCAGCTTTCATCACAAGAGGACTTTAGGATGAAAAAAAATTTAAGCCACACTGATATACCCTTCCCCAGGTGTATCAGATGTTCAAGGCTGACAGAGATTTGGGGGACTTTAGCTGACACCTGGAATAGAGAAGAAAGGAAACCAGAAGTCCTAAAAAACATAATGATAGAGACCTTTGACTCCACGGATAGGTAAGTAACTGTTCATGGAGAAAATAATCTTCTCTCTACAAGGGCTTATACTGGAGCTTGTCTGAAAACACTGCAACAACAAACAAACATGTTCATCCTTGAGTGATATTTCTACCTTAGAGATTTTCTGCTGAAGAAACTCTTAGGCTCAATTTGGCACTGGTAGGAATACTGAAAGGAGAATAACCTCTGGAGTAAAAAGCTGGGACTTTTCACTTTTTTTCCTTTTATATAGACTTTATTTTTAAGAACAGTTTTAGGTTACAGAAAAATTGAGTAGAAAATACAGAAGTTCCCATATGCTTATACATGCACAGCCTCCTCCAATATCAGCATCCTGCACCAAAGGGTACATTTGTTACATGATGAACCTACATTGACACGCCATGATCACCCAAAGTCCAGAGTTTACCTCGGGTTCACTCTTGGTGTTGGATATTCTGTGTGTCTGGATAAATGTATAATGGCACGTTTCCATCATTGTAGTATTAAATGGACTATTTTCACTGCCCTCAAAATCCTTGGGCTCCACCCATTTGTTTCTCACTCCTCCCAAACCCCTTGCAACCGCTGAAATTTTTAATGTCTCTATACTTTTGCCTTTTCCAGAATGTCATATAGTTGGAATTTCTTTTCTTTTAAGTAGGTGCCATTTCAGATTGGATTCTTCCACTTAGTAATCAGCATTTAAGGTTCCTCCGTGTCTTTTCATGGTGTGATAGTTCATTTCTTTCAGCCTAGAATAATATTCCATTGACCGGATGTACCATAGTTTATTTATCTATTCATCTACTGAAGGACATCATGGTTGCTTCCAAATTTTGGCAATTATGAATAAAGCTGCTATAAACATTGACGTGTGGGTTTTTGAGTGGACATAAGTTTTCAACTCCTTTGGTAATGACCAACGAGAGTGATTGCTGGGTTGTATGGTAAGAGTATGCTTAATTTTGTAAGAAACTGCCAAACTGTCTTCCAAAGTGGCTGCACCATCTTGCATTCCCACCGGCAATGAATGAGAATTCCTGTTGCTGTACATCCTGGCCAGGGTTTGGTGTTGTCAGTCTTCTGTATGTCAGCCATTGTAATAGGTGTGTAGTGGTATCTCATTGTTTTAATTTGCAGTTCCCTGATGGCATATGTGGAGCATATTTTCCTATGGGAATTTTCTTGATTAAAGGAAGAGGAGTTTTCAGTATGAGAGACTTGAAAGAAGCTCAAATCTGAGATTATGACTCAAATTAGCTCCCAGCCCCCTGGAGACTCCTCCTCGTGAGCCCGCACCTTGTGAGACCTTAGAGAAAGTCCAAATTGGTTTCAACTTTATACTTATAACCTTGTATATTATTAACTATTTCCAAAATTGTTTGACCCTGTCAATAAAGAGATTTTCATCTGCCCAGATTGGCTTATGGAGCCTAAAAGTACAGAATGTGTCTTTTCATGGCTTGATAGTTCATTTCTTTTAGCACAGAATAATATTCCATTCCGTAGTACTTTCTAAGCTTGCCCTGTCCTTTCTAAGCTTCACCAAGTGCACTGCAGCTTTGAGTTCCCTGTGTCAGTTGGCCACCCTGAAAGAAGGGCCAGAGGGAAGGCGGGGAAGGCCAAAGACCCACAACCTTAGAGAGTGTCCCAGAAAAGGAATCTGCAAGACAGATCATGACCAAACTTCTTTTATTTAATTTTAATTTTATGGAATTATAGCTGATTTACAATGTTATGTTAATTTCAGGTGTACAGCAAAGTGATTCTGTTATACATATACATATATTCATTCTTTTTTTGATTCTTTTCTCATATAGGTTATCACAGAATATTGAGTAGAGTTCCCTGTGCTATACAGTAGGTCCTTGTTTGTTATCTATCTTATATATAGCAATGTGTGTGTGTTCATCCCAAGCTCCTGATTTACCCCTCCCCAAAATTCTAATTACCTGATTAGTTAGTGAGATTTGTCCCTGAAAAAGATTATGACAACCTTCTGGATCACATACACATGTGACAGAAGTTTTTAAAACAATGTTAGAAATCTCTTATGGATCAAACCAAGCATAGTTCTGGTCAGGGCAAGAAGAAAGATCATCAGTATTTTTGATAATCCAAAAATAGTGTGAACTTCAGTAATGATTTAAAGGTGGATTGGAGTCAAGGCAATGAGGAGGATGACCAGGACTGTGACAGTCAGAGACTAACAAATTGAAGATAGCAAGGTGGTCAAGTGACAAAAAAATCTTGAATGAAAGACCAGAAAATGAACACAAGGAAAATAAACCAGTAAGTATTTACAAAATATAATGAAACATTGTAGGTGTTTCTTTTTTTAAGGCAGAATTATTTTAAACTACAAATCCTTGATATAAGGAGAGTGCAACTGCAAGAAGAAATCAAGATTTTAAGGAAACTTGTTAAAATGAAAATAATGAGGATATTTCCAATAGTATGTAGTGGAAAGTGACAGATTGCTTAGTTTTGTCTGACAAATATGGATTCAAAATGAGCTTCCATTCCCACTGGTGATGGGAAATTGTCCTCTTTATTTTTGTTTCTTCATCTGAAAAATGAAAATAACAAGACCTATTTCCCCCACAGGGAAGGGGATTCTTCATGTAATCAGTTGCCCAACATGCAGTAAATATTGGTACTAGGAGTAGACTCAGTATTGGTACTGAATTAAATTTGGTACTAAATTATTAAATTGGTATTAAATTATTAAATTTGGTACTAAAGTTGGTGTCAGTGTTCATACTGTAGCATTCACTGTTCTCAGTCTCATTTCTAAGCATGTTTAGGAGAGTGGAGATGCATATGTACCTGTATTGCCTCAGACAGATTATGGACCCAGTGTAAACATGGATATGCTGATTCATACACATGGGTGGTGAACAATTCGGGTTTTGATCATGATTCTACATGGATGAGGTCAAAGTGGTACCAAATTTTGATGACATATATCCCCAACATAGAGATCTAAAAATACAGTGAAGGGGTTATTGCTATGTTTATGCTATCAGTTACTGCTATGTTTTCAGGAATATCAGTGCAGTTAGCCAAAAAAAAAAAAAAACTGGTTAATTTTACTATTTAGAAGAAAGTAAAGCACCTAGTTGAGACATGACCATATGTTTAATTCATTGACTATATCTTTCTTGATTAACCTGGCAAGTAAAAATATTACGAATAAATCTAATTTTAGTTGGTCTATCATTCAATAAATATTTTCTAGATAAATATTTGTCAATTGCTAAACATTACGCATAATAATATCGTTGACAAAATTCAACAGTTTAAATGATCAACAGAGATTTCAAAATAGGCTCTTCTTTTCATGTTTTGCACAGATGGATTTAAAAATCCACCAAATAACAAATATAAAAATATATCAGGCATAAATCTAAAACTGAAAGTGGGCTCATATGTCATATTGTAATTGTGTGTGTGTGTGTGTGTGTGTGTGTGTGTGTGTGTTGAGCTATACATATTACTCGGAAGTTAAATGGGTGCTACTTCAGTCATGAAACTCTTGATATATAGGAATTAAATCTTACACAATTTATTCCATAAGGCTTATTATTTTAGAGACAGACAATACTGTGTTATGTGCTACAGAACATCAAAGTTGCCAGGTGCTTGAATCAAGGCCTTAAAGTGAGATGTCAAATGATGACCAGATAACACAAGCAGGCATTGCAGTCCCAATCCTTGGTGATCTTTCTAATTTAGGACTGTGGAGATCGTACACTGCAAGTTAGGAGAGAAGTCAAGAACAGTTTAAATAAAGATGGCATACTATGGCTTCTCTCATGTTCTTGTAAAAACAACAACAACAACAACAAAACACTACTTGTTAAAGGAGCTCTCCTGGGGTGATCAGACCACAGGCTCCTCCCTGAAATTCTCTGATCTTGTCACTGTTTGAAGATGACATGATACTATACATAGAGAATCCTAAAAATGCTACCAGAAAACTCCTAGAGCTAATCAATGAATTTGGTGAAGTAGCAGGATACAAAATTAATGCACCAAAATCTCTTGCATTCCTACACACTAATGATGAAAAATCTGAAAGAGAAATTAAGGAAACACTCCCATTTACCATTGCAACAAAAAGAATAAAATACCTAGGAATAAACCTACCTAAGCAGACAAAACACCTATACTCTGAAAGCTGTTAGGATGCTGATGAAAGAAAATGAAGATGATAACATGCAGATTGAAAGATGGACCATGTTCTTGGTTTGAAAGATGGTACAAACAGATGGAGAGATATACCATGTTCTTGGATTGGAAGAATCAGCATTGTGAAATGACTATACTACCCCAAACAATCTACAGATTCAATGCAACCCCTATCAAACTATCAATGTCATTTTTCACAGAACTAGAATTAAAAATTTCACAATTTGTATGGAAACACAAGACCCCGAATAGCCAAAGCAA
Organism: Physeter macrocephalus; assembly: GCF_002837175.3. Lineage (NCBI taxonomy): Eukaryota > Metazoa > Chordata > Mammalia > Artiodactyla > Physeteridae > Physeter > Physeter macrocephalus. Next base: position 49,484,809 of record NC_041214.2, on the reverse strand, counting down.
TCTTGAGAAAGAAAAACAGAGCTGGAGGAATCAGGATCCTGGACTTCAGACTATACTAAAAAGCTACAGTAATCAAGACAGTATGGTACTGGCACAAAAACAGAAATATAGATCAATGGAAACACTCTATGACATAAATCACAGCAAGATCCTTTTTGACCCACCTCCTAGAGAAAGGGAAGTAAAAACAAAAATAAACAAATGGGACCTAATGAAACTTAAAAGCTTTTGCTCAGTAAAGGAAACCAAAAACAAGACGAAAAGACAAGCCTCAGAATGGGAGAAAATAATTGCAAACCAAGCAGTTGACAAAGGATTAACCTCCAAAATTTACAAGCAGCTCATGCAGCTCAGTATCAAAGAAACAAACAACCCTATCCAAAAACGGGCAGAAGACCTAAATAGACATTTCTCCAAAGAAGTTATACAGATTGCCCACAAACACATGAAAGGATGCTCAACACCACTAATCAGTAGAGAAACGCAAATCAAAAGTACAATGAGGTATCACCTCACACCGGTCAGAATGGACATCATCAAAAAATCTACAAACAATAAATGCTGGAGAGGGTGTGGAGAAAAGGGAACCCTCTTGCACGGTTGGTGGGAATGTAAATTGATACAGCCACTATGGAGAACAGTATGGATGTTCCTTAAAAATCTAAAAATACACCATATGACCCAGGAATGCACTACTCAGCATATACCCTGAGAAAACCATAATTCAAAAAGAGTCATGTGGGCTTCCCTGGTGACGCAGTGGTTGAGAATCTGCCTGTCGATGGAGGGTACACAGGTTCGTGCCCCGGTCCGGGAAGATCCCACATGCCACGGAGCGGCTAGGCCCGTGAGCCATGGCCACTGAGCCTGCGCGTCCGGAGCCTGTGCTCCGCAACTGGAGAGGCCACAACAGTGAGAGGCCCGTGTACCACAAAAAAAAAAAAAAAGAGTCATGTACCACAATGTTCATTGAATCTCTATTTACAATAGCCAGGACATGAAGCAACCTAAGTGTCCATCGACAGATGAATGGATAAAGAAGATGTGGCACATATATACAATGGAATATTACTCAGCCATAAAAAGAAACGAAATTGAGTTATTTGTAGTGAGGTGGATGGACCTAGAGACTGTCCTATAGAATGAGGTAAGTCAGAAAGAGAAAAATAAATACTGTATGCTAACACTTATATATGGAATCTAAAAAAAAACCAAAACATGGTTCTGAAGAACCTAGGGGCAGGACAGGAATAAAGACGTAGACATAGAGAATGGACTTGGGGACACAGGGAGGGGGAGGGGTAAGCTGGGACGAAGTGAGAGAGTGACATGGACATATATACACTACCAAATGTAAAATAGCTAGTGGGAAGCAGCCGCATAGCACAGGGAGATCAGCTCGGTGCTTTGTGACCATCTAGAGGGGTGGGATAGGGCGGGTGGGAGGGAGACGCAAGAGGGAGGAGATATGGGGTTTTATGTATATATATTGCTGATTCACTTTGTTATATAGCTGATTCACTTTGTTATAAAGCAGAAACTAACACACTGTTGTAAAGCAATTATACTCCAATAAAGATGTTAAAATAATTTTTTTCTCTGTGCTTCCCAAGGTCTCTGAAGAATTTATATCACTTAACTCTTAGCATCCATTCTGCACCTTAGGCTCATTATGTACCTGGAATGCATAAAATATATATTTGTTTGACCTTGCAAAATTTGAGTTACAAGTAATCTTCTGAAATGGAACAATTGCATAATTTGGAAAATATCTATGTAGTTCTCAAATAGTGAACAGTAGCTATAAAATACATAATTTATACAGTGTTAAAATATAGGGGAAGGGAAAATTTCAGTACAGTGACAAGTTGCCTGGGGCATCCTGAATAGGAAATACTGTGTAAAATGGAAAATATCCATTCAGCTGTTGGGCAAAAGTTGAACATTAGCAATGATACATGTGCTTTTTACTGAGGTAAAATTTTTATGAGAAGAGAAAATTACTGTACTTTGACCAAATAGGGTTCTTCTCTCTTTGGGAAATTAATTCAATTCTGACAATATTCTCATCGCATTTCTGGAAGCTATTTTTGATGCTGGCCTCTAATAAGGACATACCACAATAAATTATTTAACAGCTTCAGAATTAGGCCATCGTTCAACCCTTTTATTAGCTCTCATACCACTCATCTTCATTCTCAATATTTCATTTCTAATGATGACAATGGAAACTGGTGATTACTTTCTTTGAAAAGTTGCTAACATAAAAGAAACCATGTAAGTTCTCTGCAACCTTATGGTAGCCTTGGGCCTCTGAAATAGTGTCTCAGTAAAGAATAAAGTAGAAATTTTAAATTTTGTCACATTTTCATTTCCCCTGTGTTTGAGAATCATCTGAGAGGCATATTTCTTCATAATGAGAGTTGTAAAAAGAAACCCACCATACCTGAGAATTACTATTATTTTACTGCCTGTACAATTCAGTAGCTTGTGTCCTGCCCTCAAAAAAAGTGCCGTAGCTCATGGACTAGATGTGAAATTCTTTGAGATTAATTATCTTTATCTTTTCTGACGTACTTCCTAGACATTTAAGTACAGGAGAACATTAAATGTGGGAAACGGGCGAGAAGATTCTACTATGTACTAAAATTACTAAGAGGATATTCTCAGTCTTTGTCCTAATGTTTGACAAAACCACATACCTGATGTGACATTCCATACTACATGGAGCAAGATGTTCATTTCTCCATTTTCAGGGGAGAAATGGAGTCACTTAATATATACCTATGCCTCATTTTCCTTAGTGGTAAATCAGCAATGATATCCTTCTCTATGACAGGAAGAAATTCATACTGATTTAAAGAGATGATTGAGGAACACACAATGATTTTTGAGGCACATAACACTTGATTAATGATAACATGAGAACAGCCAGATTAAGAAATATTTTCAACACCATTACACATTTCTTATTTGCTCCAATGAAGTTGTAGCTTAGTAGAGCAGAAATCAAGGAGGATAATGCCAAATTGAAAATCAACAAAAATTCCCAAACACAAACACTTAAAAGTCAGTAATGTGTGGGCAAATTAACAACAATGAACCACTTGAGGGCAAATGAAATAGAATAAAAGAAAAAGCTTTCTAAAATTCAGAAATGGTAGCAAACCAATTCTAGGTTTTGAATCATGGTTATATGATCAAAACAACTTTCTGCATGAATTTTTTGTAACTCGATGATATGTTAATACTCAGAATTGTTTAATGTGTTATACACTTTTTATTTAACACTTTTAATTTAAACCAAAATTTTTACTGAACACTTTTATTATTTTAAGATACTTCAGGATGGGCAAAATGTCGTGTATGCACTTTAGTTGCATCATCAGTACTGTCAGGTCCCTAAAGAGGAATTCTCCTCAAGGCAGGGTGAGCAGAAAGTTATCAGAAAGTTCACACTCAGGACTTCACTGTCTTTATTGCTGAGCAACGCAAGAGGCATTGCTAACTAACATATGGGTTTCCACTGGTGATATTCCTGGTTTATTAATTGGCATAATGAATGTAAATGAGTTTTCATAGGTGAAATTGGTGGTATTCACGATACGTGGATTGGGTTGGCTAAGACATTTATTTAACAGAGCCTGTATATTGTGTGAATAGGGCATAAAAATCGAGAGAGATATAGTCTTCATCTGTCTGTATGCTTTTTTCTTCATCCCTTGCTCCCTTCCTCTCCTTTTCTCTCTTCTCTGTCTCTCTCCTCGTTTTCACTGAATTTTCAGTCAGTTTAAGAATGTCTTAAAATGTGACAAGTCTATTAAAAACACAAAACAGGCTTTGGGAAGTAAATTTTTGTAAGTCTTTATTTTTCTCCAGCTTTGTTTGAGGTAAAATTTACAAACAAAAATTCTATATATTTAAGGTATACAATGTGATGTACGTATGTGTGCATATATGTGTGTGTGTGTGTGTGTATATATATATATTTTGTGAATGATTACCACAATCAAGCTAAATAACATATCTGACACCTCGTCAATAGTTACAATACTTTTTTTGGTGGTGAGAACACGTAAGATCTACTTTCTTAGCAAATTTTAAATATACAATACAATATTATAAATTATAATATTATATTTCATGGAGATATAATGAAATATAATGAAGAAATGGAGAATCTGAACAGACCAACAAGTAGAAGGGAGATTGAAGGTGTCATCAAAAATCTCACAGTAAATAAAAGACCAGGACCAGATGTTTTCACTGGTGAATTTTACCAAATATTTAAAGAATTAATGCCAATTCTTCTCAAACTCTTCCAAAAATTGAAGAGGAGGGAACATTTCCAAACTCATTTTACAAGTCCAGCACTATCCTGATATGACAGCCAGACAAGAACACTGCAAGAAAAGAAAATTACAGGCCAATACTCCTGAGGAACATAGATCAAAATCTTTAATTCAAATCATGTATATGCTCCCACCTATTTACCCTGGTCCTTGTCACCAGAGTAGAGAATGAATCTACTTCTAGATTCTACATTAATAATCACCATGTGTGGCACCACCTGGAATATGAGGGCTTTGAAGAGAAATAGACCTGAGTTCAAATCTTATCTCTATTTCTTACTAATTCTGTGATCTTTGGAGATGTAACCGAGCAGGATGCTGTAGCATCTGAGGGAGGTATGTTTACCTAGTTGAAAGTAGAACGGTTAGTCCACTCAGTCTTTGCAGGTTATACTGAGAAGTTATAAGCATCTAAGTTTGTGAAAACTTGTAGCCTTTACCTATTTTACCAGCTGGGAATATGAATCATCATTATCTCACTGAAGTTCCAAATGTTGGCATTTTGGTTGGCCTTATTGTAAATGTGGTTGGTGGGATGGGGTGAGGGCCAGTTAATCTGAGCACCTGTGAGACTGTTTATTTGTTCAGGTCATCTTCACTCCCTCTAAGGCCAATTGTGGGGCAGAGAGAAACAATTATTTCTTACTTCTCCAGAGTAACTGAGCAGGACCCTAGGAGGCGTTCCCAGAATAGACCCTCCCCACCCATGTCCTCCGCCTGCCTTTTGTCTGTAGAAAAACTTGAGTCAAAGAATAAATTTAATCAGAGAAGTGAGAAAATGCAGAAAGAAAGGAAAACAGTCAAGCAAGACAAAATAACAATACTTTAGCCATTAAACAAAGTGAAGGACCTTTAATTCTTCCTCCAGGACTATAGAGAATATAGAGAATATTCTGAGCCACATCCTTTGAGCTGATTTGCAGATACTGAAAACCCCACCAGGTGGAGGAAGTTAACTGTCTGCTGCCCACAGGCATGTAGACCTCAGACCGGTTGGAACCAGAAGGTTGACGATGCCGACTCCCCATTACCTCACCACCAACCAATCAGGAGAATGTCCACTAGCTGACCACTCCCTGCACCTTGAACACCGTCAGACTCCTCACTACCCCCTTCAGGGCGGGTCACACAGTCTTGAGGGCATTAGCCTACTGTGGCCCCCTTTCCCTGGCAAAGCAATCAAGCTCTTTCTGCTTCACCCAAAACTCTGTCTCTGAGATTTAATCTGGCACTGGTGTACAGAGGCTGAATTTTGGCAACACCGTGACCACTTTCACATCCTTGCTGTCACCACAGGTGACCAGATTGAGCATTGAAATAAAATCTTCGGGAGATTCATGTGCTCATTAGTGTTTGACAAGCACTGTTTTAAGGTACTCAGCAGAAAATCTGCCTGAGTACACTTGTTCCCATTTCTGTGACATTTGCTAAGTTACTATACCCTGTGAGCCTGAGTTTTCTCATCTGTGAAATGATATGAACAGCATTTCTTTATAGAGTTCCTGACCGAATTAAAAACATGAGTAAAGTGCTTAGCTTGGAAGATAGTAGTGTTATCTTGTGTTATAAATCCCGCACTACAGTGCTCAAAGCTGCCATTGACTGAAGAATTGCTCTGTGCAATTATATTGCATTGCATGTAATGCACGGCATGAAATGCATTATTATTTTTTTCTGCAAAGCAAATATGAAAGAATCCCATTTTACTGATAAAGACTATGAGGTCAGAAGGGTTCAGTGACTTACCCAAAGCCATAAAACTGGTAAATACGGGAGCAGGGATTCAAACCCAAGTGTATATGGCTCAAATCTCTACCTTCTTCTCTATTTCAGGCTGAAAATTGTTCCTTCTCTTCATTATGGAGAGAGTTTCTTTTATATCCTGTATCTTGTTTTCATCCCAACTACACAGACCTACACGGAGTAGATCATGGATCCCCCAGTGTTAAGGGTGGTGGCCTTGGAGTCCCTGCTCTTATTCACTGTGACCAATTTGCTCTCATTTAAACCCCATCCCTCTCTTACTCTTTCTATCTGGCTTTCTGGTTAGACGTTGATTCTTCTCTCTGGATCTAGGCTCACGCAAGGAGGTTACATCTTTTGGGATCTAATGCTTGGATTTCCCTTATTGGTCATTTCTTTAGATTTCTGCACTTGCAGCTACCTCTACCAGGAAACCTCCTAATTCCAACTACTTTCCCATTGTTTTAGAGCTTCCCTTAAAGATAACAACTATGGAAATACTCCTTGAGTATTTGATTCTTATGCTTCCTGGGAACTTAAGTGATTGTAAAAAGAGAGAGGAAGAGACTTCAGAGAGCCCTGTACTGTTAGGATGAATTCTGCAGCCAGGTTCAGAGAGTAAGGCTGGGTGCACATCAGCTGGGACCGATGTTTGCAGCACATACCAGAGAGCTGCTCCCTGTGGTGTTTGTTTTTTTTTTTTTGCGGTACGCGGGCCTCTCACTGCTGTGGCCTCTCCCGTTGCGGAGCACAGGCTCCGGACGTGCAGGCTCATTGGCCATGGCTCACGGGCCCAGCCACTCCGCGGCATGTGGGATCTTCCCGGACCGGGGCACGAACCCGCGTCCCCTGCATCGGCAGGCGGACTCTCAACCACTGCGCCACCAGGGAAGCCCTGTGGTGTTTATTCTTGATCTGTATGTGTGAACCAGGTCTGGCCAGTGAGTGGAGGAGGAGGTGAGGGCCAAAAAATGTATGCAAATCTCGTAGGTTGTCTGTGTCCATCAGGTAGGCTTCACATAGTCCTAGCATTGATACAGATTACAGAATGTAAGCTCTGTGAAGTCAGGGACTTTGTCTTTATGCTTGTGCTACAACCCCAGTGCTTAGGACTGTACCTGACACATACTAGGCACTTAGCAAATATTTGTTCAATCAGTTCCTTTCTTAATATAATAACAGCTGAAGAAGTATTACGGCAACCTCCCTGGGATGGGAGATGTTGTCTCTCAAGTTTGGTTTCAGATGCAAACTCATGACATCAATCCTTTGGGAGGATCAAAGAAATATCCATTGCTCATACAGGCAAGACAAGGTCCAGTGGGCAGCTCTCCAGGAAAGGAAGTTCTGGGAAAGAGAGAGGAGCAAATACACAGGTATTTATAAAGGGAAGCCTTTAGAAGGAGGAAGCCCAGGTCTCAAGTGAAATTTAAAAGAGGCAGCTAGAGGGCATATTGCATGCATAGAGAAGGAAGGATGATTTCTGGACTGGTATCCAGAATTGTCAAATTCTCCCTATTTGAGGAATCTCCAACACTCCCAAGTTAACACTTTTAAACTTTTCCATCCCTTCTCTCATAGCTCATGTGTTATTATTAAACACTATGGTTCTCAACCTTTTTCATCCCATGCAAAAAATAAAATAAAAAGGAGCATGTTTCAATATTAGTTAACACAAAAGTAAAATAAATAATTACTTAAAGTAAATCGAAGTAGGTTTGGAAAAGAGCCTCACATTCCAGTTTCCCCCATGTCCCATTTTTTGTGAAGCCTAGAACACATTCCTATTGATAAAGGTGACTAAACGTGGTAGTAATCCTCACCCCAACAGGAGCTTTACAGGAGGATTTGGTAATCCTGTGGTAGCTTGCAAGACACTACCAAGTAATTCTGACCCCCTGTCCTTTATCAGATGGGTAAAGAGGCCCGTGGCCATGCTTCCTATCCTTGACTTTGAGTTTCATGCTCTGGAGGCTGAGTGTTTAAAAATACATGTGGGTACAGAATGGGAGAAAATACTTGCAAAGGAAGCAACTGACAAAGGATTAATCTCCAAAATATACAAACAGCTCATGCAGCTCAATATCAAAAAAACAAACAACCCAATAAAAAAATGGACAAGGGATTAATCTCCAAAATATACAAACAACTCATGCAGCTCAATATCAAAAAAACAAACAACTCAATAAAAAAATGGTCAGAAGACCTAAATAGACATTTCTCCAAAGAAGACATACAGGTGGCCAAAAAGTACATGGAAAGATACTCATTATCGCTAATTACTAGAGAAATGCAAATCAAAACTACAATGAGGTATCACCTCACACTGGTCAGAATGGTCATCATCAAAAAATCTACAAACAATAAGTGCTGGAGAGGGTGTGGAGAAAAGGGAACCCTCTTGCACTGTTGGTGGGAATGTAAATTGATACGGCCACTGTGGAGAACAGTATGGAGGTTCCTTAAAAAACTAAAAATAGAACTACCATACAACCCAGCAATCCCACTACTGGACATATACCCTGAGAAAGCCATAATTCAAAAAGTCATGTACCCCAATGTTCACTGCAGCACTATTTACAATAGCCAGGACATGGAACCAACCTAAATGTCCATTGTCAGATGAATGGATAAAGTAGAGGTGGTACATATATACAGTGGAATATTACTCAGCCATAAAAAAGAATGAAATAATGCCATTTGCAGCAACATGGATGGACCTAGAGATTGTCATATTGAGTGAAGTAAGTCAAAAGAACAATATCATATGATACCACTTACATGTGGACTCTAAAAAATGGTACAAATTAACCTATTTACAAAACAGAAATAGAGTCACATATGTACAAAATAAACTTATGGTTACCAAGGGGGAAAAGGGGGAGGGTAAATTGGGAGATTGGGATTCACATATACACACTACTATATATAAAGTAGATAACTAATAAGGACCTACTGCATAGCCCAGGGAACTCTATTCAATACTCTGCAATGGCCTGTATGGGAAAAGAATCTAAAAAAGAATGGATATATGTATATGTATAACTGATTCACTTTGCTGTACACCTGAAACTAACACAATATTGTAAATCAACTATACTACAATAAAAATTTTAAAAAATATATATGAGGGTAACTTTCTCAAGTTTCCCACCGGACATTGAGAACTACTGAGATATTTATCTCTGTGATATATATTGATACATTGTGACAACAACTGCTGAGATAACCATTATTATTCAACAGCTGCAGATGTTTCAACCCATGTTAAATCCTGGGAGGAGGTTCAGAGACCACTGGGTTCCAGTCTAGGACTGTCTGAGACTGGGGCTGAGTTCCTGCCCTGTCGCCTCTGCTGGCTGCATTGATGCTGTGATAGCCTTTAGGTGGCCACCTCTGACTGACCAAGGTCATATGGAAGGGAGTCTCTAAGCCTGGGCAAGATGAGCTTTGACAGATCTATGAAGGCCTGTGAGTAGTCAACCCATTCCTCTGGCAGATGCAAGAGAGAAATAAAAGTATTTCCTGCATACCAAACAAACTTCCAGTACTCCAACCAAGCTCCTCAGGAAAAGCTTCACGTTGTAAGTCCCTTAGTTTAAGTTGACTTCTGGGAAGAAATTTGGTTTGGAGAGAGTGTCCATTCATTCAACAAACTCCAGACATTTAATGATAGAAAGTAGATTTTCTGACTTGATCTGAGTTGTTCCCAACCCTGTACATTGTAAAAATGTGTAACTCAAATCTCTCCTTTTTTTCTTAATACATTTTGTTGAGTATAAAGTTAGAAAATTCTGCTACTTGAAGTAACCTCTGTATAGGCGATCCACATATAATAACGGAATTACAGATTTCTGATTAGGTGACATGTTTTGTTATCTGATTACCCAAATATCAGTCATATTTCACATTCCAGAACATGGACTCTAAGATAATTGCCCTAGCAGTAAAGTTATAATAAAATGTTTATTGTTTGTTACATAACACAAAATAATTTTCTTATCTAAAACGTGTATTTCTTAAAAAGTGCCTGAAAATATAAGCACAATCAGTGAATAGGTAAACAAAATGTGGCACTTTTGTATGATGAATTACTTCTTGTTAATAAAAAACACTACAAATCACTGACATGGGCAAAAGCACGATGAATTTCAACAACATTATGTTGAGTGAAAGAAGCCAGACACACAGGATTCTGTCTATGTGAAATTGTTAACAAGGCAAAAGTGGTGTAGTGGTATGTATGTATGTATGTATGTATTTTTAATTCTTGTATTTTTAAAATTTTTATTGTAGTATAGTAGCTTTACAATGTTGTGTTAGTTTCAGGTGTACAGCAAAGTGAATCAGTTATACATATACATATATCCACTCTTTTTTAGATTTTTCCCATATAGGTCATTATGGAGTATTGAGTAGAGTTCCCTGTGCTATACAGTAGGTCCTTATTAGTTATCTGTTTTATATATAGTAGTGTGTATATGTCAATCCCAATCTCCCAATTTATCCCTCTCCCCCTTTTCCCCCTTGGTAGCCATAAGTTTGTTTTGGACATACGTGACTCTATTTCTGTTTTGTAAATAGGTTAATTTGTACCTTTTTTTTTTTAGATTCCACATATAAGCGATATCATACGATGTTTGTCTTTCTCTGTCTGACTTACTTCACTCAGTATGACAATCTCTAGGTCCATCCATGTTGCTGCAAATGGCATTATTTCATTCTTTTTTTATTGCTGAGTAATATCCCATTGTATATATGTACCACATCTTCTTTATCCTTTCCTCTGTCGATGGACATTTAGGTTGCTTCCATGTCCTGGCTATTGTAAATAGTGCTGTAATGAACATCGGGGTGCATGTATCTTTTTGAATTATGGTTTTTAAATGTCCACAGATTCTTTGATAATCTTCCTTTTAAGAAACAGTGCACAGTTACCCTTAGCTTGCATGTGGACTAGACTTAGTAACTAATTTTTAACAAATAGAATAAAACAGAAGTAAGTGTGCTGGTGATCAGAGACAGAGAGAGAGGGAGAGAGAGAGGAAAGAATCAGAAATCACAGGATGGGGGAGATCCTGAATTTTGTTAATTCAGATAATCACCTGCCCTTCTTGACCTTTCCCAGACCTTCCTCTGACCACCTCCCATCTCTGATCTCTCACAAACAGTGGCCTGTGTAAGACTCTGGTCCAGATTCTGGGCAGAGTGGTGAAAGATTCATGATACTATACAACCCTCTTTTTTTCACACAGCTAGACTCTATCAGCCCTGGACAATGCACTTGGGCTGGGAAGCACCAGGAAAGGTAGTGTATGGGATGCAACAGTCATTACTTTCTCCCCACCATGTCATAATTTCCAAATGGCCAAGAATTAGAAAGCCTCATGGTCCGTCAGCCTCACTACTTTCTGTCAATATGCTAAATATGCAATCAGGAGAGATGAAAAACAATTAAGATTTGCTTTGGAAAAGTACCAGAACCTGATTTACAAAAATGAAACACCTTGAGACAGATGGTAACTAGACATATCCTGGTGATCATTTTGTAATGTATAGAAATATTGAATCACTATGTTGTACACCTGGAACTAACACAGCATTGTAGGTCAATTATACTTCGATTAAAAAATGTCGGAACTGGAAGGCAATGCATCAAAATGCTAATGGTGGTTATCTGTGGGGCAAGGATTATGGGTGATTGTTATTCTTTACGTTTTTGTGTATGTTCAATTGTATGCAATGAATATGTATTGCTTGTAAAATTAGAAAAAACCCAATAATGTCATTTAAAGTGGAAAACATTGAAAACTAAATAAATTTTAAAATATTTAACACATTGAGGCTGACTTCCAGCTTCAATGCCAAATGAAATTTTTTAAAATCTCCCCAGGTGATTCAAATATTCCACTCCAAATGAACCATGGCTCTGGCCTATGTAACATTTACGGTTTCTGCTTTATGGCAGACACTCAGTACAAACCTTTTTAGTGAGGGGGGCAGCTCTTGTTACTGGTGACTGTAACCGCCGGGGCTAGGACAGTACCTGGAACTTAGTAGGAGCTCAATAACTGCCTGTTGAATGAGTGTTACATAGACTCTTCGTGCTTCATAAAGTAGATAAAATAGTACCTTGTGGTATTTAGTATTTTCCATTTTTCACAGAACAGTCAAAAACTTTGTCCCAAGTGAACTCAGACTGTCCCAGATATGCCAATCTTCTTTTGAGACTTTGCAAAATAATTGCCTCTGCCTCTCATTCATTCTCCTTCCCTTCCAAACACCTCCTGTCTAACTTCTACTCATCCTCCAAGTCTCAGCCTCTGCTTGCTCCTCGGGGAATCAGGCCTTGACTGAGAAGGGGCTCAGAAGATGGCCTCAACCTTCTCTCACTGCACCGGTGTTTCTTCCTGGTGCCTTTTTGAAGCTCCTGCATAGAAATGGCTCTTCCATTTCTTGGTTGTTGATCCTCAGTGACCCATGGCCTCCTTAAGGACAAGTACTGCCTCTTGCTTACCTGGCATACCTCCGACCCCAGAGCCAGGGCTTGGCACACGATAGTCGCCCACTAAACATTGTTCAAGAGTGAATCATGTCTTCCTGCAGGATCATCTCACATTAGACAGTCTCTGGTCACCAAACCAGGCCTCCTTTGATCAAGTAGTGAAACCATCCGGTCTGCCTGTGGACGCTGGCATTGCTGAGAAGTGCTCCTTTTACTTGCTGGTCATTCCTGGTACCAATGTCTAAGCCCCAGAAAATGGGTTAGCTGCAGTTTTTTGGTTCTATTTGATTCTGCTTTCATACAGATGAGCTGTTTGGAAGCTTCAGTCTCAATACTGACTTGTTAAACCTGACCATCTGTTGGGGAGGATTTTATTTCCTAGGAGAGCAGCTGGGTCCCCATTTCTTCCCTGAGGTTCATAGAGCTGATAACCTTTCTCTGTTCTCAGCAGGAAGCACATCCTGGAGCTGCTGGGGAGGAGATAGCTGAACTTTTCACTCCCCCTACCTGGAGGCACTTTTTTATTCCCATCTCAGTACTCTTATTTCTCAAAGTCATGGCTCACAAGTCCATAGATGGCATGCAGCCAAGAAGCTATCTCAACCAAGATGAGGCTGTAGTAGGTGATGAGATGGATGAAGGGGAAGCACTGAGACCACAGGGCCAATCCCAGTCTAGGCCAAAAATGTGGACCTCTCTGAGGTTTCACTTTCTCACTTGAAAATAAAGGAGAAAATATCTATCTTGCAGTTTTTGTGAGAATTATATAAGGTTTATTAAAGTGCCTAGCACAGTACTCAATCAGTGGTCATCATTACTTTTACCTTTGAGCTGGATCCCTGTCCGAGATTCTGTAGGACTATCACATACATTTGATTTGGTTCTCATAACAACCCTGTTGCAGGTTGCATTTCCTGGGAGCAGACTCTGAGATGGTCTAGTGGGCAGGATATTTATTATGAAGTATTTTTGGGGTCAATACCGAGGGAAGAAAGAGGGAAAAGAAAGCAGGATGTGGCAAAGGGAGAAGTTGAAATATGATGCAGGCCCTATGACAGTTTTGGTCGATTCCATGGATGCTCTGGAGCTGGAAGGGGATGTTGAAGAATTGTCCTGAGTTGGGCCAAAGGCCCAGGTCTTTCTACCCCTGCATCTGTCCATCACTGAGTGAGAGTGCTTTGTGTCTGATGGGCAAGTGATCTTAGGCATGGGCACTGTCTGCAGTGAGGCAGTTGCTGAAGGAAATGACAGCTGAAGGCTTTCCACCAACAGCCCTCCTCGCTGCTGGGTGACAAGTCCTTTGCTGCAGGGAGATCTAGTTGTTGCCACATACTCCTGGCTTGGAGCTTCTTTCCTAAATAAATGAGAAGGGCACATACTGATTTCAAATGAGATAGAAAGAAGTGTGCACGCGTGTGTGTGTGTGTGTGTGTGTGTAGTGTTTGTAGAAAGAGGAGCGAGAAGAGATTGAAACCTAACACCGTTTTCTGGTTTTTTTTTTTTAAAGTCTTTGTTGAACCTGTTACAATATTGATTCTGTTTTGGTTTTTTGGCCGCGAGGCATGTGGGATCTTAGCTCCCTGTCAAAACCTCAGCGCCTTTGTTGGAAGGTAAAGCCTGAACCATTAGGCCACAGGAAAGTCCCCTTAACACCCGTTTTCTTAATTGGAAGCCTTTTGAGAATAAAGGAAACTTGTTTTGCAAAGTGCAACTTGCTTTAGGAAAAAAAATGCATGCACCTAAGTCATCTTCCTCAGCTTCCCAAGGAGATGAAGGAGTCAACCTGCGAATCCTAATTCTCTCTGCTAAAAAAAAAAAAAAAAAAAAAAGAAAGCTTCATAAATATAGGAAGAGCTGAGGAGGGAGCAGGGAGGTGTCAAAGTAAGAACTGCACAGGAAAAAAATTAAATAGGAAAGGAAGACTTCATGCAAGACTACTGCAGTAGGGGAAAGAGGGATTTTGCAGGCGTCAAACATGAGTTCACAGACATTCCTCTGGGGGGTGTAAGAGCTGGGATGGGGACATCATAGCCGCCTGTGTTTGCTAATTGGCTTTACCCAAAGGAAAAGTAAACTTTCTCCAATCTTCATGACAGTAGGTGGTTTTACAATGTGGAGCGAGGCACCCACAGAAGTTAGGTTCCTACCACCCCCTGCCCCCCAGAGACTGTGGGAAGGTGGGAAGCTCTCGCCTTAGATTTTTACATTGTAAAGAGATGATTCCCAGGTCCTTGACAAAGACATTTCCTGGGTCCTAAAACTGGTGAGAGGCTTCTAAGGAGATTTATATATATACACATATTTCAAAGGAGACAGAGAAAACAATTAGCAAATATTAGTTTTCTAAAGTAAATAATCTAAGATAAGGAGGTCAGGGGCCTCTAATCAGGAAGAAACTTGCCCAAAGTTTAGTCATGCTAAGGGAAACGTTAAGCTGCCTTGGTCAGAGGTTTTCAGAAGTGCTCAAGAATCAGAGCATGAATGCCTGGTTTTGACAAGTCAGGTCAATTAAATCTGCTCACAGCAAGCAGCACTCTGGAAGATGGGTCCTTGCTGAACTGCCTTGAGATGGATAATCAGCTGTGAGCCACCAGAAACGGTCTTGTGAGCCAAGGTCCAACCAGGAAAACAGAAAGCAGCAAGTATTCTAAATAGAATGGGTTATGATACCTTATTTTAAAAAACCTTAGAAAGTAATAAAAGTAAAATACACTCATTGGAGAATTTTCAGAACATATAGACATGATGATCACTGTACTTTGATGTATGTTTTTAGTAATCTCATATGCATGAATAATCTGAATTTTCCCAGGTATCAGCAGTCTAGAGGTAATGCTAGGTCTTATTTATCATGGTAATGATTGAAGTTTCACTGACTTCACCTCTTTGAGTATTCGGGGACCTCTAGCACTCCCTCGTCCCCACCCCTGCCTAAACTCACCCAGAGATTTCTGGAATCCCCATTGGAAGGGGGACATTGCAGGTGTCAAATATGAATTCAGAAACAATTCTTACAGATATTTTCACTTCAAGCCTATAGCTGCTTCTCATGCTGGAGAGGGGGTGGCCTGAGCTTGTGAGATGGTGTTGCACTTCATGGGTGTATCTCATACAGCTCAATGCTGGTAGGTAAGATGTGAAGTACATTATGATGAAATAGTTCTCTTACTAAGGGATTTTGCTGATTCAGACCTGTTTGTCCTTAGATCCATTCCTGTGTTTCCCAGAGACCATAGCATGGGAAGAAGGCAGGGTAATTCTCTACCTTTTCTATATGAGGTTTTACCTTCTCCATGGCTCCAGCTCAGGCTGGACAAGCCCACCATAGCCCCAGTTTGCCTTGAGTGACCTCGTCCTTGGGTTCTGGTATTACCACCAGCCCACACTATCCTAGGGGTGCATGTGGCTCCCTAATTTTCCTGATCTCCAGTTTTCCCATCACCTCCTATTTTCACCCAGCTGTTCTCTCTCCTATGCCACCGAATACATGAATTAAGTCTCTCTATTTAAAATATTTAGTCATTTCTCTTTTCCTTGTTGGACCCTGACTGGTACAGACCGTCTCTGGATAGCTGAAATGTAATCTAAGATAAACCTTATCCTTCAGGCTAGTTCTTATTTTCTCTGGGGAATCCCACAGGGGACAAAATTCTCTACAGCTTCAGAATTCCTCAGGATCTCAACCACTAAGAGTAAAGGAAGAAGCTCTGTGTTAGCTGAATATCCCCCTCCCGGCTTCGTAGCAGAGATGGAAAGAAGGAAAAGCGTGACGTCATCTGTACGCCCCCGGAGGGTTTCTTCTCATCATTGTATGCAAAAGGGGAGATAGAAATTTGGTGGGTTACCAAGATCTTTAAGTTCTATCTGCAATAGCTAAGATTTAGACATAAATGACATGTGAAATATGAGTGCGATTGTCTTTTAGGAAAGTAAGCAACACCATACCACTTAAAGGAATATATGAAAAAACAATTCTCATTACGTATGATAGAAAAGCATTC
Organism: Physeter macrocephalus; assembly: GCF_002837175.3. Lineage (NCBI taxonomy): Eukaryota > Metazoa > Chordata > Mammalia > Artiodactyla > Physeteridae > Physeter > Physeter macrocephalus. Next base: position 49,468,208 of record NC_041214.2, on the reverse strand, counting down.
ACTGTTTGATATGTCACAAATACCCAAGGCCACTGGAATATGCTGAAATGAGTAAATAGTTGTAAATAACTTAAATTTTGCATACTGTTTTTAGTTTCTTCTTTCTCATCAATTCTTCAAGGCAATCCTGTTCTTACCTTTTCCTCATAGCATAAGGAATACATTAAATTCAGTTCAATAAACAAATAAATTAGAGTTTAATTACTGGAAACTGCAAGTAATTATTAATGCAAAAGGGTTCTCATTATTTGTGGTGAACTAAGGAAAATGGTATTCAAGGAACTTTATATAAAGGGTTTAGCATAGTAGACTCTTGGTAAACAATAATTTCCTTCCTACTTAGACTAAAATTGTATCTTCTTGTTTTTGTCTTGTTTAAACCAACATTAAAATTGTTTTTGTGTGCTCTGTCTCTTCTTTGCATATCCCTACTACCTTAGCCTTTCTCAAGCCTGTCATCCTCGTAAAGAGCTTGCGTGGGTATAACCAATGGTTACCTCTGATGCTCGTTTTCCCAAGCTTTCCTAGAGCATCTGATCTGCTTTTCAGGGCCGGTCATTTTGTGTGCATCACTTTGCAATATGCTTTTTTCCCTTTGGTGATCAGAAAATCCCTTTATTGTCCTGAAATTGGGAGTTTGAAATGGACACGAATACACTTATGTTTAGAATAGATAACCAACAAGGACCTACTTATAGCACAGGGAACTCTGCTCAGTACTCTGTGATAACCTAAATGGGAAAAGAATTTGAAAAAGAATAGATACATGTATATGTATAATTGAATCACTTTGCTATACACTTGAAACGAACACAACATTGTTAACAAGTATACTCCAATATAAAAGAAAAATTAAAAACTAAAATAAAATAAACATGAAAGAAAAAAACAGGTTATGGAAATTAATTATAGTGCAATACCCAAGATTTAGACATAAATGCCACTTGAAATATGAGTGCGACTGTCTTTTAGGAAAGACTTTTAGTATTAATGCATATTTTCTACTTGAATACCTAAGTCCTATAATGCCTGACCACTCACTGTAAGAATCAGGAGCCTTAAAAGTGAATGTCGGACTTTCCTGGTGGTGCAGTGGTTAAGAATCCGCCTGCCAGTGCAGGGGACAAGGGTTCGAGCCCTGGTCTGCAAAGATTCCACTTGCCACGCAGCAACTAAGTCCGTGATCCACAACTACTGAGCCTGCGCTCTACAGCCCGCGAGCCACAACAACTGAGCTCGCGTGCCACAACTGCTGAAGCCCAAGCGCCTAGAGCTCGTGCTTCACAAGAGAAGCCACCACAAAGAGAAGCCCGCGCAGTGTAATAAAGAGTAGATCCCACTTGCCGCAACTAGAGAAAGCCCGCGCGCAGCAGTGAAGACCCAACACAGCCAAAAATAAATAAATTAATTTTTTTAAAAAGTGAATGTCTGATGACTATCTCTCTGGGGCATCCTGAAGTTGCTGGGCACAAGAAGAGACTTTCAGGTAGAATTGCTCTTTTTTGTTGATGAGTATCTTAAGAGCACATGCCTCGCTTTTCCATTTACTTTGCGTCAGGTCCCTTAGAAATGGGTCTTGCACGGTTTGTACAAGTTCAATGAATGAGAATTGCCTTTGTGAGCTTGTTGATGTTGGCACTTGAGTTTGCTACCTGTGGAGACAAGAGACAAAATCTCTGATATGAGAACCATACTTTGCAAGCTCTCCTGGACAGGTCATCAGACTAGCAGGACCTAGAGTTGAATCCCAGCTTCAGATCTTATTGACCCTGTAGTTCTGGGCAGATCATTCACCAGTTTGAGTCTCAGTGCCTTTATTTATAATATGAGAATAATTAATATAGTCAATATTTCACTAGATGTTTTAAGGATCAAATCTGGTAATTATATATGAAAGAGTCATGGAAAATGTGGAGTACAAAACAAGTATAATTGGACATTATTAATTGGCAGAGAGAAATTTGTGAGATAAAAGATTAAAGAAATATTAGCAGTACATACCAGAATATTTTCAAATTCTTCAGACTCACTGCCTTGTATTTCAGGGTAGTCTATACCATCTTGTTTTTACCCTGAATTGAATTCACTGTCATTGAGCATCTCAGTGTGTGTCTACTGCACCCTGCTTTGTGGTCAATGACTACAGTTTACATATAAACATCAGGGAGTTCAAGAAAAGGAGAAGGTAGGTCACAAACTTCCATGTCATCTCATGGAAAATGATGTCTCACTGTCCATCCTCTCAAGGTCCATCAACCTGATTATTTCTCTCTTGAGCCCCAAAGATAAATACACTTTAAACTAAGGTGAAGGGCTTCCCTGGTGGCGCAGTGGTTGGGAGTCCGCCTGCCGATGCAGGGGACACGGGTTCGTGCCCCGGTCCGGGAGGATCCCACATGCCGCGGAGCGGCTGGGCCCGTGAGCCATGGCCGCTGGGCCTGCGCGTCCGGAGCCTGTGCTCCGCGACGGGAGAGGCCACGGCAGTGAGAGGCCCGCGTACCGCAAAAAAAAAAAAAAAAAAAAAAAAAAAAAAAAAAAAAACTAAGGTGAAAAATAATCATAAGGAAAAAATTTAATCCATTGAAGAAAGGAAAAAATAAAAATAAGGTACTGTGTTGTGGAGAAAATTAAAGAAAAAAATCCCAATATCTTGTTATCTAAAAACTTCTAATTCAAGCTTATTTCTTCACTTTTTCTTTCAAAGTTATTGACAAGCTTTGAGCTACCTCAACGTTCAGATACCAGAGAAACCGTCTACATTTTTAAGGTAAAACATATACAACCTAGGAATCATAAGACTATTATATAGGTGGGGGAACTCTTTATGACTTATCAGACAAACCCAGACAACTCTTTGTAGATGTATATTCTATTTATTGTTAATAATAATTATGTATTTATCATCTGTGTGTATCAGGTATCACTTGTATATATAATACCACAATAAGTAAGTATTTACACTATCAATTGGTTGTTTCCTCTATACCTTGGTCACCTCACTGGACAAATTGTTGAAGAAACAATACATGGACAGAGTAAATCTTGACAGAATTGTTCACATAATACAGATATCACTGGCCAAGTTCATGAAGATATTAAAGTATAACCTCATACAAGTCACACTTTTTACTTTTCATTTTATCTGATAAATGAGAGTAATAACTAACTTGCAGATGAATACATTTAGTCCATCAGCTATTGAGACATCATTGAGATGGGATCACGATGATAGTTATAAGGATTAAATGAGATTCTGTTTCAAATATGCTAGCACTGTGGCACCTTGTAGTAACTGTATATGATAATTCTATTTTCTGCCATGAAACACAACCGCTGATCTTCCTTTCCCCTCAAAATAATCACTAACAGTCATTGGGTGTTAATTGTATGGAAGCATTTTGTTTTGGCAATGAATGGGCCAGGTCTCTAGTAACATATACAAACTGTGTTATGGGTAAATACACAGCTAGCATCCTGACTTTGAAGGCTAGACCAGAAGACACCAAGGTCACTTCAACCATAGCTAGGGTTACATGCAAAAACATACTCTAGGAAAACTCTCACTCTTTATTGCTTCAGCCCCAAATCTTCCTCAGATCTGATCTGAGCTTGACCATGGCAAAACTCAGAAGCCACTATTTGGTACTAGAAGTTCTGTGCTCCCCTTTTTTTGAATATTCTTGTTTTGTGTTGTTTTATTTTTGGCTTATGGGGAGCAGGAGGTGGGTAGGTACATCTGCCACTAGCAGCCTCCCTGCCACAAGTTTCACAAGAAGGGGAAAGAGTACAGAAATCAAATAGTTCCAAGAAGAGAGGACTGTGGTTACATCTTGTTCTATTTAGAATGTCTTTACTTCTCCGATACATACAAAACCAACGTCACCAACAAATGCATCTTTCAGCAAAGAGTGAAATGCTCTTTTTCCAGTGGTAAAGGAATAATGATCCAATTTCTGCTTAAAGAAACAAAGAGAGTGTGCCCTCCTACAGTGAGTGTTCTAGCTGTGGGCTGCTCTACTCACTGTTGCTCCACAGCTCTGTGGATTCCTTGGTAATTTGGATAGCCCTAGCAACCTCGACATCTTTCAGACCATTGTCTTTTGCAAAATTGGCAGTTATAAATCCTAGTTCCTATTGGAACAGGACAGCATTTAAATGGAAAGCATCACAAAAGTATAAGCATACCTTTAACATTTCGAGTTTCAAGAATTACATTTTGACCTGATCTGCTGACGTTCAAATGAAGTAATTTTTTTTTTTTTTTTTAGAACAGTGGTTCTCTACTCTGCTTGCATTTTAAAATTACCTGGGGCACTTTTTTAAAATGCAAATGCCTGAGTTCTTCCCCCTCAGAGACTCTTATTAGTTGATCTGGGGGTGTGACCTGATTCCATTTTTATTTTTCTGGCATGATCAACCATCATCAATACAACATCATGGAGTTGGTGGGGTGGAAGTGTACACCTAAGACAGAACTGCAGACACTTGGCTTTTACTGCAGACACTGCCACCTTCTATCACATGGACCTATGTCTATCTCTTGGCATCTGTGAGTCTTCCTTTTTTCACCTTAAAAACAAGAATACCAATATCTACTTGTTCTTCAAGCATGAGTTTGTTTGTGGGAATCAAACAAAATAATAGCTTTTAAAATACTTTGAAAGTACACTTTAAAATGTAGTACATGTCCTATTTGAAAATAAGTGTGGAAATTCAGATATTAAAAAAATGTGCCGAGGTGGCCATTTGTTCCTTTTAACTACCTGCCATCTATTCCACCTCGGGACTATAAGCAGGAAGCCAGACCTCACTTCCACAAGTGACCCACACCAGGCCAGTCAGAGGGTCCTTTTCTAGAAAACCGGAGCATTTCCATGGCTGGGTTTCCATCCAGTCCTAGTTGTGGAATCCCATCTCTCTTCCCTGAGGTCCTTGTCGAGGTCTTGCTCCCCAGTCTGTAGAGATGCCCCAGTGCCTCTGCATTTCCTAGCTTCACTCTCTGCCTTCTTTTCATCATTACGTAATTGCAGCTACTGTCCTTTACACTAAACTGAAATGATTCAGCCTTGACCTTTAACAAATAGCTCACTTCCTTGACATTTCTTCAAAAACCAGTGTTTCCTGCAGACTCAAGCAGACTGAGAAGGACAGGGAGGGATGGCTGCTCTGCCCCACATCATGCCCACTGGCTGATCTGACTTGTCTTCATTTCTTTATTTTTCATGGGCTTCTTCAAGCAATTGGCCCTGCGCCCTCTTCTTAAAAGTGCCCACCGAGAGAGATAATGATCTCTTGGAAGCAGAGATCAGGAGAAATCAGGAGCTTTCTTGGCTTTCAGTCGAGGAAGAGAGGCCGCAGAGGTGATAGAGTAATCAGTGGGCTCCAGTTTCTAGCCTTAGATCCATTGCTATGTGACCTTGGACAAGTAATTTAACCTCTCTGGGTTCCAACTCCAACATCTGTAAATGGAATTCATAAGATTATTGTGTTAAAAAGTTATGAGTGTTATAAGTTAAGGACTTTATAGATAACAGAAAATTTTAAATATTGAATAATGATGCTGATGATAAGAAAGAAGAAACTGGGCTGTGTACTTAATTCAAAAAATGTTTTGTTTTCTTTTCTTTCAATTGATTCCAGTAGCTACATCAGATGACCTGGAAGCAAATGCTTTTTTAAAATCAATGTTCAGTGCCCACACACACACTCTAGGAGGTAGTCAGGACACAGACCTGTGTATTGCTAAGGACTTTCTTATTTTATGGTTCTTCAAAGAAAAGGAATTTATTTTGTGCCAAAGAGGATTTACAATTTACAGGCCGTGGTCATCTTGCTTGAGAAAACGGTTCCTTCCTCATATTCTGTTGCACATGTGTGCATACATGTACACACACACACACACACACACACACACACACCTGGGTTAATTTAACATAAATCTATCACCAGTACAAAAGGCAGAAAACTTCAGCACCTTCTATGCAAAAGTGACCCGTTGTTATCCAGCATAACGCATTTTTGTAAGCTTGTTCTCAAACAAAAGCTTTGCTTTAACAGCTGTGGAGCTACATTTGGAGAATAGCAAAAAGGACATGTCCTCAATTTTCAGCTTCCACAAGTTACAACATAGTTTTTGTTGATTCTGATTCCAACTTGGAAAGAATACAAGCACTGCCAAAATCTATCTGAATTTGAAAACAAGAATGTGAGGTGGGGTTATCTGTGACTAACTCTCTCCACCTCCCCTGATGGTTGCCTGGGTCGAACATATATTGATCCCAGTTGCTCTTTGACAAGATAGTGTTACAGAACAGACATTGTTAAGAGTGTAGAGAAAGTGCCCAGAGGCTTCTTTTGTCTGGAATTTAGTTGGAAGATAAGGTAGGGTTGTCAGGAATTTGGGGCATGTGTATTTTTCTTAGGACAATGTTAGTATCTGAATGGCCTTGGGGAAGGAAGGAGGTTTAGGAATTGAATATGAGGGGTTGCATGGCCTTAATTTACCCATTATGCCCAAAGCTGAGAGTACGAAGGCACAAAACTGGAGGACTTAGAGTCTCAGATTTGTCTGCAGGTTATGTCTGTGACTTTATCTAGACATAATAGTTAATGTTCCTGACAGATGGGTTTGGCTTCTATTAGCTTTGAGGCCTTGGCCAAGTTCCTTTACCAGTTTGAAGCTTTAGTACGTAAAATGCAAGTACACTTTATGTAAGAAGAGAGTTCATAAATGTTATATTACTTCAAAGTGCACATAATTCAAGAATAATCCTGGAAAGTGAGTCAGGCATTAATTAAGCCTGGAGCCAGCCTCCCTGAATTTAAATTCTACTGCTATTTACTTTTTCCTCATCTGCAAAATAAGGATTATAATGGTCTTACCACATAAAATTATTTTGTGTAAAAAATAAAGGGGAAGATAACTATGAAGTGCTTAGTTTTTAATAAGTATTAGCCTTGATTCTAACAATTTTTTTTCCAGCAACTGTGACACATCCACATGTGACCAAAGCATAAATATTATTTAAAATTCTCTAGGCTTGTCATTTAAATGTGGCAATTCTTCATGCTTTTTAAAATTAGGAGACATTTTCTATGTTTGAAATTGTGTAAATAAAATTAGAATGTGTTGATAACTTTATATTAATTTTTTCAGATTTGCAAAATTAAAGTTTGCATGATTCCAATTTGCACAAAATGTTACTAGCCCTGGATCTTACTGGGTTTTCATGAGCATTAAATATGCTGATGGACACCAGTCTGACATAGCCCAGCCAGGGCCTGGGGTTATTAATAATAACCATTTCCAGATAAAGAAGATGTGGTACATATAGACAATGGAATACTATTCAGCCATCAAAAAGAATGAAATAATGCCATTTGCAGCAACATAGATGGACCTAGAGATTATCATACTAAGTGAAGTAAGTTAGAAGGTGGAAGGCAAATACTGTATGATATCACTTATATGTGGAATCTAAAATACAATACAAATCAACATACCTACAAAACAAAAATAGACTTACAGACATAGAGAACAGACTTGTGATTGCCAAGGGCAGAGGGAGGGGAGGGAAGGATTGGGAGTTTGGGATTAGTGGATGCAAACTATGACATATAGAATGGATAAACAACAAGGTCCTACTGTAGAGCACAGGGAACTACATTCACTATCCTGTGACAAACTATAATGGAAAAGAATATATATATATGTATAACTGAGTCACTTTGCTGTACAGAAGAAATTAACACAATGTTGTAAATCCACTATACTTCAGTCCAGTTAAAAAAAAATAATAATAACAATTTCCAAGTAGTGAGAACTGAAACTGGATACTTGGGATAGAGAAAATTACTGTTTCCCAATTATATCTTGCAATAATTCACCTAATAACTGACTATCTTTTTCTATTCTAGCACAAAACTGGTTTGTTTAGGAACATGAGGGAGGAATTTGATCATTGTTGCCTACACATCCCCATGTCAGTAGGTGTTTCAGAAAGCTAGTGCAAACTTATAAACTCCATCAGACTCTTCAGATTCCACACTGAGGGACTGCTACTATCTAGGATGCTTTCTCATCTTTACAACTTGGACAAAAACCATGTGAAATTTTGAGTCTTAGAGAAAAATGTCTCAGTGTATGAGAAGTTGCTTAAAAAGTCCTCGGATGCTTGCTTTCAACACCACTCTGCCCGTGACCATTGGTATCCATTTTTAGAGTAGACTCCAAAATCAAGTTATTCACTGTGTACAAAAGCCTGTCAAGGGTTTATGGCAGAGTCCACAGGGAGACCTGCCTGTCTCCTCAGACTCAAATTCCATCTCTCTCTCTCTCTACCTCTATCTCTCTATCTATCTATCATGTATTTTTTCTTTCTTTATCCATTTATTCACCAAACTTACATTAAGACTTTACTATATGTTAAGCACTGGGCTAAGTTCCAGAGAAAAAGAAAAATAGTGAATGGGTCACAGGATCTCTGCACACACACTGTCAAGTTTGAGAGGGACTGGTAGTCAATTATAACAGAAGGTAATAGTAAATACAGTGATAAGGGATGTTATGAAAACCAGGAGAGGACCATCTAACTCAGCCCTGGATGAAGGAAAGTTAATTGGAAGAAGTTATGTTAGAGCTACTGGGAAAACAATGACCCCTCAAAGATTCCAGAAAAATAAATGATTTTTAATGAACTATCATAGTCCAGTTGGTCTATAAGTGTTGCCATTGGTAAAAGTTAAAGATCAAAATGTATCAAGTCTAGGGCTCCCCTGGTGGCGCAGTGGTTGAGAGTCCGCCTGCCGATGCAGGGGACACGGGTTCGTGCCCCGGTCCGGGAGGATCCCACATGCCGCGGAGCGGCTGGGCCCGTGAGCCATGGCCGCTGAGCTTGCACGTCCGGAGCCCGTGCTCCGCAACGGCAGAGGCCACAGCGGTGAGAGGCCCGCGTACAGCAAAAAAAAAAAAAAAAAGAAGAAAGAAAGTATCAAGTCTACAGAGAACCAAACATTAGCCCTTGTTCGAATTCAGATACTGTTTTAAAAATAAGTAGTGAACAATTTGTGGCAAAAACTGCAACCACCAAATGGCAAAATCAAACATACAAGGATAATGAAAAATGGATTAATTCAAAGCCCAACAGTACGTAGAGAATTTTATGGAAATTAAGTCTGGGTCTGTCCATAATTTTGATTCTAGAAGCAAAATATGGTTTGCACAACTTTGGAAGGTTTTTTGCAACCACCCTAGAATTATTTGCTCATTTATTTACTCAACAAGTATCTTCTGTTTTTCTACTGTGTGCTAAGTGCTTTTGCTGGGGATACGACAGTAGTCAAGAAGGGTACACTCAACGGCCAACCAAGGTTACCCAGGACACCAAACCACTCACTCTATTGTGTTAACATAGCGACACAAGAATGTGGGTGTACTTTACTTACTTTGGGTGTGGAAGTAAGGCACTGGAAGATAGCTCACGGGCACGTGTAGATGACCCTTGAGTGCAGAGTGGATAGAAAACTGGCTGACCTTGGTTAGGTCGGTGTAATTAATAAATCGTGGTGAATTGTCAAGGATATGGACAGGTTGTTCGAGGAGTATTGGGTGACTTGTCTTTGGATCAGAACATCTGAACAGGCTGCTGCTTAAGTATGATTATTTTTGGTCTCTTAGTGGGGAGAACAAGGAGTCATTCAGCAGGGAAATACTCCAAGAAACTTCATCTTGACACTAAACATCTTGCTTCTGCAACCATACCCTGAACAATGGGTTTCATCATCTAGATAACTTCCATTTCTGAAGGGTGGTATAGGTTTTCCAATGATTTCTGACTTATTGATGATTAGGACATCCTGTTTAAAGACAACCTGAGGCATGGGATCCAATGGTAGAGTGTAAATATCGATATAGTTTTCATTTGAGAATAGCTCTCCTGCATGACTTTGAAACCTCTCTGAAAATGTTGGCTTCCTCTCAATCTGGAGACCAGACAATAAGTTTGATTACAGGACACATTAGAGATTTCTTTTCCTCACCTTCTCTTGTTACAGGGATCTAAAAACGCATTTCCAGACCAAAGGATATAATAGAAGACAACCTTGCAAATAAATTTCTGGTGCCATGTTTCATTAATACCTTTCAGTGACAGCAGAAAGGAGTGGTGTCAGAGTGTAATTTCACTTACAAAGTCAAGCATAAAATGAATTTCTCATCTTGGGAGTCCATATCAGTGTGCATGACTGTTCAGAGGCCAGCTTCTGAAATCACAGGAGCCAGTTCAGGGGAGCATTAAATTACTACAAAAAGGAAAACAATTTGTATCAATAAATATTAGTGGAGGAGGCTATTACATGGCATCCAACCTTTAAAAATTTTTTTTAATAAAAGACAATTTTAAAGCTATTACAATGCTACTTTAATCCTAATTTCCTGGATCACCATTAGTATCCAATTAATTATCATTCAAGTTTTTAAAAATGTGTAAGAATATTCCTGTTAGTGATTGGGAAGGTGATTATTAATGACTGAAAATTAATACATACTCCACATCCCACAAGGCAAGGCAGATGTCTATCTGAGGTTCTCTTACAGCATGAAGAAGTCTTTCTGGAATACCCCAAGAAGAAAATTTTGGTCTTTGGAGCCTTATTCTCTGGATTAAAATCTCGACTCTGCCATTTACAGGCTGTGTGACCCAGGACAGTTTGCCAAACACTTTGAGTCTCAACTTTCTTATTTGGGAAATGGAAAAAAAAAATCTATCTTGTAATTTTTCAGTTAAGATAAATGAGATGGTATATATAAAATACTGTAAGGGCACTTCTGTGCTTTGGTCCCCAGAGAAGGAGGCAAATGGCTTATGGAGCATCTCTGTTCCCTCAAGGACAGGTCATGATAAAGTAGAATAAATGATCAAAGTCAAGACAAAAGAATGTGAAAATAAGCTAGATTTAGAATATAACACATTCATGTTCTCATTAAGATTCATTACTGTGGGCTTCCCAGGTGGCGCAGTGGTTGAGAGTCCGCCTGCCGATGCAGGGGACACGGGTTCGTGCCCCGGTCCGGGAAGATCCCACATGACGCGGAGCGGCTGGGCCCGTGAGCCATGGCCGCTGAGGCTGCGCGTCCGGAGCCTGTGCTCCGCAACGGGAGAGGCCACAACAGTGAGAGGCCCGCGTACCGCAAAAAAAAAAAAAAAAAAATTCATTACTGTGACTTTCACAAAACTAACTTTGGTCACATAATTTGTACCACGAGTTTTAATAAGCATCTTCAAAGTTCTGGATTCTTAAACTGTAGTGGGTTTCAGCTGTCTTTTTCTGTGACTTTCTTTCCCCAGGGTTTGGATAAAATAAAGTTCACATGATTCCAGTTATATTTTGCCTTGTCTTATTGGACCAGGTTGTTTTACCCTCCATTGCATGTTGCAAAACATAGACCAAATTATCGTGGCATCACTGTAATCTTTCTCCACCTATGCAGTCATGGTGATTTAAAAACCTGAAAATCAATTGAGAAATTATGTTTCCCTGTGTAAAGCCTTTGAATGGATTCCTTTACACTGGGAATAAAATCCGAGCTTCTCATCGTGGACAGGATGGGGCTCCTACCTCCCTCTGACCTCATCCCCTCCCACATCTCCTTCAGTCAGCACCCTCCAGCCACTCTGGCTTTTCTCCTCCTGGATTATTTGCCAGCTTTGTTCTGGCCTCAGGCCCTTCACCTCCACGATCTAGACTGAGCTGCCCTGGAGCCTCACATGGCTGGTTCCTTTCAGTCATTCAGCTTCTAGTGCAAGGATTTATGCCTTAGAAGGAACTTTTTAAAATGAACATAGCCACTCTCTTCTTTTTTCTTAATTTTTAAATTTTATATTATAGTTGATTTACCATGTTGTGTTAGTTTCAGGTGTACAGCAAAGTGATTCAGTTATACATATTCATATATCTATTCTTTTTCAGATTCTTTTCCCTTATAGGTTATTACATAATATTGAGTAGAGTTCCCTGTGTTATACAGTAGGTCTCTATTGATTATCTATTTTATATAAAGTAGTGTGTATATGTTAATCCCAACCTCCTAATTTATCCCTCCCCCACTACCTTTTCCCTTCGGTAACCATAAGTTTATTTTTGAAGTCTGTGAGTCTGTTTCTATTTCATTAATAAGTTCATTTGTATCTTTTTTTAAGATTCCACATATAAGCGATATCATATGATATTTGTCTTTCTCTGTCTGACTTACTTCACTCAGTATGATAGTCTCTAGGTTCATCCATGTTGCTGCAAATGGCATTATTTCATTCTTTTTCATGGCTGAATACTATTCCATTGTATATATGTGCCACATCTTCTTTATCCATTCCTCCATCATTGGACATTTAGGTTGCTTCCATGTCTTGGCTATTGTAAATAGTGCTGCTATGAACATTGGGGTGCATGTGTCTTTTTGAATTATGGTTTTCTCTGGTTATATGCCCAGGAGTGGGATTGCTGGGTCAAATAGTCCGCTTCTTCTTTTCATTCTATTTTCCTCTTAGGATGGATCATTCTGTGAACTTCTTCATTCTATTTTCTTTAGACTGTCTGTCTCCATCCTCTCCTTCCCCACTAAAAGACAAGTTCCATAAAGGCAAGTGATCCATGTCCACTGCCAGAAACAGCACATGTCACTTATTCAATGAATGAGTAAAATGAATGAATTGTTTCTCTCTGTTGCAAGCATTTCTGCTGGTGTTTTTGTCTTCAGAAGGACTAGTTCGAAAACATTTGAATCAAAAATAGTTTAGTGGAGGAACAAAAAGTTGAATAGCTACCCCCAAGTTGCACCCTTCCCCCCATAATGATAAATGTACCCTGGAATGAGAATCAAAGAGTCTGGATTCTAGTCAATGATCCAGTCACTTCACCTCTCTAGGGCTGTTTCTTCATGTATCAATAAGGAAGTGAATGATTTCTAAGGTATCACTTACTTCTAACACATGATTTTTAATAGAAATATTAGAATTAGGTTATCTGATATTATGGTAGATGTTTATAAAATTTTGCATGACAACATGGATGAACCTTGAGAGAATTATGCTAAGTGAAATAATCAGACAGCGAAAGACAAATACTGTTTGATCTCACTTATATATGGAATCTAAGAAAACAAAAGCAAAAAAGCAAACAGAAAAACCCCAAACTCATAGATAGAGAGAATAGGTTAGTGATTGCCATAGGAAGAAGGTAGGTGGGTGAGCAAAATGTGTGAAGGGGCACAAAAGGTACGAAATTCCAGTTATAAGTCATGGGAATATAATGAAAAGTATGGTGACTATAATCAATAATACTATATTGTACATCTGAAAGTTGCTAAAATAGTTAATCTTAAAACTTCTCATCACAAGAAAAAAATTTGTATGATGATAGACGTTAACTAGACCTACTGTGGTGATCATTTCACAATATATACAATAGGGAATCATTATGTTATACACTTGAAACTATATATAATGTTATAAGTTAATTATGTTTCAAAAAGTAAATTATTGACTTTTCAGTTAAGTGAACCAATAAATACCCTTCTTTGCTTAAGTTACTCTGATTGGGTTTCTATTACTTGAAATTGAGTCCTAATATACTATCTACAAATATCAACATTTGACAGATCCAAATATTAAACTAGAGGTCAAGGCCACACTGAAATTATTTTCAATTCAGAAGATAAAATGCAACAGGAACTGACAATGGTTAAGTTACTACCTAGGAATAAAAATTAATTACATGGTAGAAAAATATAGAAAAAAAAATCCTAAATGTTTATCAGCAAAGAATTGGTTACGTAACACATGGTTCAGCCGTACAAGAAAATCTACATGTCTGTTAAAATGAATAAAATACATTCATTTTGTATGGGCATAGAAGAGTGGCCATGATTTATTAAGTGAAACAAACCATTGCTAGAAATATGTGTACTATGAACTCATTTAAAAATGTATGTGTTGGCTTCCCTGGTGGCGCAGTGGTTGAGAGTCCGCCTGCCAATACAGGGGACACGGGCTCGTGCCCCGGTCCGGGAAGATCCCACATGCCGTGGAGCGGTTAGGCCCATGAGCCATGGCCGCTGAGCCTGCGCGTCCGGAGCCTGTGCTCCGCAACAGGAGAGGCCCGCGTACTGCAAAAATAAATAAAAAAATAAAAAGTGTATGTGTTTATGTTCATAATGCACAGAAAAGTCTATTAATGGCTTTCTTTGAACTGTGTAGATTACATAAGACTTTCAACTTTACTGTATTTGAATATTTTACACTACTCATATTACTTTAAAACTTTATTTTAAATAATTTTTTAAATTATATAAGTAAATTATATGCGAATGTTGTATATTCTGGTCTTTAATTAAAATATCTCAGACTTTCTAAGTTAAAAAAAAAAGTTTGTACAAGTTTGCAGTTAATGGACAGGTTAGTTATTGTTGAAATCTCTGAAGGTTGCTGTATATTTATGTCATAGGAGTTTCTTACAAATTTTTTAGTGCAAGAGTGGGAAACAGGGAGCCATAAATCCCTCTACCATCTTCTGCCGGGAGGAGACGACCAGACTTCACAGATAACATCTGCGACTTGTATTTCATCTACACAGATAACACTGTAACTTACAGCCATTACTTATATAATGTGTAGACAAAAGTACTAGTGGATAAAAAGCAATCTTTCCACTTTTCCACTGACTGCTCTTCTATTGTGTAGATAGATGTGTAAAAAGATATTAACAATTCTGATACATTCTATAAGGCCTGGGTTCTAGTTTCACTTCCACTGGTGAGTAGTTGCATGTCCTTAGAAACTGGGCTGCGGTGACCTCATCTTGGAAATAATCTTCCTGACTCTACAAATTTCTTAATATTGTGACTCTGACGTCTAATTTTCTGAGTTAATATCTACTGCAAGTGAACTTCATTTAAACATATTTATAAAAATCTATAAAAAAGAAGAAACTGGTAAAAAACTGAAAGCCACAATAGAATTTTTAGAGAAGAAATGATATCTTAATGGTGTTCATTAAACAAACTAGCCTTCTTCAGGGTGGAGGAGAGGTTGAGATGAAATCACAGGTGTTTCTTCCTGCCTCTCATGAGAGGAAATTTAACATAGGGCGGCCAGAATGCAGGATCATTACAATGGGCCAATTGTTCTGTGACTTGTATAAAATGAGTTGGTTATTGGCCTATGGAGTGATGTCCATTGATTTTGTAATTTGAATCTTCTATTGTTTATTCTTAAATTTTTATTCCTAGACTCATGAAAAATATACTTAGAATAATAACCATAGAGTATCAAGACACTAAAATCATGTCTACGTGTGTTTGAATGTGCATGTGAGCATTTTAACTGTCAAGAACACTCAGTAGAGTTAGACTTCAAGGTGGAATTTCACTGGCTTTCTCCATGTTGTGAATAAGGATGACTTATGGAGGAGACGTAGCCTATGGTTGTCTTTTAACATGTTTTCAATAATTCTGAAAGGTAAGCTTCTGATCCCAAGCTCTTATTTCACACCACTGCATATTAAACTAATTGTTTGCTATGGATAGTTAATTAGTAGCTGCTCTATTATCTATTGTTGTGTAACCAATCAGTCCAAAATGTAGTAGCTTAAAAGAACTATTTACTTATGTATTTAAACTCATGAATCTGCTACATTTGCTAAAATTGACTGGCTAAATTTGTTCCCTGCCATAGGTTTTAGCTGTTGTATAATCTTTGTGGCATGGAAGTATTATACCTACTGGATAAACTTTGAAGTCTTTCATAGGGAAAAGACTTCTTTTAACTCTACACAGTGCACACACATCTGCTACGGGACTCCTGATATTGCCTCATGGCCCTATGAGAGTGGACTTATCTCCTAGCAAGTCACAGTGATGGTCATGGTCTCCCCTGGTATAGGTTCTTTCCATTGGCTTGTTTATGCACCAGGTGGCCCTTATCCATAGTTGGCAACTCGAATTCCCTTTTTAAAGAAAGGCTCATGAAAGAGTTCAAGGATCCATATCACTTACACTAAACTTCTTTATAAAGCTCTATCAGTTAACGTTACTGAACCCTAAGCCTATATTTTATAATAACTATAAAAGGAGTATAACCTTTAAAAATTTTGAATCACTATATTGTACACCTATAGCTTATATAATATTGTACATCAACTATACTTCAATAACTTTTTTTAAAAAAAGAAAGAAAATTTAAAAAAATTAAAAGCATTCTTTAAAAAAGAAAAAACAGTTACTGAATCCTAGGCAGAAATTAACATTTATTTTAAAATAATTAGGCAACTTTGGCACAACAAGAGCCTTCTCCTCCTTGCACTTTCCCTGCACAAATTCTCTGTTTAAATTCTGAGATGTGTTAATGGCATTTATTTATAAACGGCAAGAGGCATTCCCTCTCTCTGTGTGTGTCTCCCTCACCTCCCATATGCATCTATCTTTTCACTGATATCAAATGCCTCATTTTACTCTTTAACTAAATATTGCAGTAAAGTAATTGGTATTTGTTCTTAAGATTCATTTAATAAAAAATGTAAAACACAGCATCTTCCTTTTGCTCCTCTAATTTTGCAGTTCAAGCAGGAGCAATGGAAGGGAGAAGCTAGAGGAAGCCAATCCTAATATTTTCTTGCATATTTTAATAGTATTGTTGATAAAACATGAAGAATGTACCATTTGGAGACTTTATACATACAATACCTACCTTGTGTTATCACCTCCATCATACTCTACAAGAAGTTTAAAAACCAAAAGAAATTAGAAATCAAAAAGAAAATAAGTACACCAAGACTGAACCATTTTTAGTGCTTTTTTTACAACACTTTACTACTGTTAATGTAGTCATAATATATCCATAATACATCCATGCGACTGTGAAAGACAAAACACCAGCTAAAACCCCTGGCAGTTAATAATTTATCTTAGTTGCAGCACTTGTGATGAAAAACTTTAAATATTTCTATGTTTGGCAACCCAGGAAATCCTTATGATGCACAACTGAAATTTCAGCGTTAACTGTATTTTGATATTGATACTTCTTGCAAACCCATTTTGTTTCTATCAAGTGAAGCAATTTCTTTATTCTTTTGACATGCCAAATCTGAATCCAATTTAAAACTTGGAGCTTCCTCCTTTTCTGATTAAAATGAAGTCGCATTATTTTATTGAGATTCTAGGTTCATGGTACATTTTGATTTTAGCGGTAAGGAAGCACTTCTAAGTGTTGCTCCTGATCTGGGTCTTGGTTGCCATTGGGTGCAAGCTGTACTGGGCATACGTATATACGTTCACCCTATTTCAAGGTAATATTTTTCTTCCCTTTTACATTCCAGGTTCATGCTTCATTAAGTACATCTTAATTTTTATAAACTTAGATCAATTATTATAAATCCCTGTTTTGGTTCCTCTTCTTGGCCCTTAGTGTTGGTGTTTTTGTTTGTTTGTTGTTTTGTTTTTTTTAAGGAAAGTAAACTTTATTTAAAAAATTTTTATTTTATATTGGAGTATAGTTGAATAACTATGTTGTATTAGTTTCAGGTGTACAGCAAAGTGATTCCATTATACATATACATGTTTCTATTCTTTCCCATTTAGGTTATTACAGACTATTGAGCAGAGTTCCCTGTGCTATACAGTAGGTCCTTGCTGGTTATCTGTTTTAAACATAACAGTGTGTACATGTCAATCCCAAACTCCCAGTCTTTCCCTCCCCCTCCACCCTTCCCCGTGGTGTTTCTTAAATCTTTGATTTTCAAAATGGTAGAGTTGATCTACTATCAGAGACTGAATGACTGTATGACTGTGAGAGTCAGTGTGTGAGTAGCCATTCAAACTCGTAATGTTTTTATTTTTCCCTTAAGGCAAAAAAAACACGAAAAACAAAAAACATTTTGGCACCAAATATTCTAGATTCATGCAGATTAAATGAAACTTTATGTTACTGGTTCTAAAAGAGCACAGTTTCCACAGAAACGTGAAGGACTTTTATGTCTTGAACATGATTTTGCAGCAGAGAAATCAGACCCTGTTATAAAAATGAAACTTGTATATAGAGAAGGCACATAGCACTCACAGCACATCTTCAGGTCATGCACTTTGCAAAACTGGAAGGACCGTGGGACTCTTGATGGCCTTGATAACCTTAGCCAACATTTCTCTGCCAAAACAAACAAGCAAACAAACAAAAACAAACAAAAAAACCCAAAAAACAAAGAACAATTTCTAGCTTCTGTGGAACTTGGTGGTTTTAATCTGTTTCTCTCTGTTCCATACTGAAATCTCACTAAAATTACATAAAACGAATAAGCAACAAAAGAATAAGGCTAGGAGGACAGAGAGAACTGGAGAAGAGAACAACAGTAGGGGAAGCATGGCCTCAGTTGGAAAGAGTGATAACTAACACAGCAGAGAAACCTGAAACCTAAGAGCACATAAGAAAGATCCTAAGGAGAAATCAATGTCCCTTGCTCCTCCCTGGAAAGTCCCAGAAATTGGAGAACCAGCTGAATATGGGTGAAAGCATGAGGCTGAAAAGAGGGATATTAGTTAAATTAATGTATAAGGTGTTTACCATTCTCACCTTCTACACGTATCTCTCCCCACCCCAGAGAAAAAGTGGAGATTTATTGCCAGAAAAAAAAATTTAAAAAGGAAACAGTCTTGAGGCTCTGAGACACACAGCATGGGCAAAGTTAAAGATAACAAACCAAAACCAAAACAGGGAAACTGTGTCAAATTATGAGACTCTCAGCAACCCTTCTGCGCTGTCCTCAGAAAGCCAGCATCAAGGCTTATAATTCCCCAAGGAGGAGATGAGAGAATTCTTCTCTAGAAAAATAATGGGTCCCCCAGTAAAGACTTGAGATAATGACCTTTGGAGTACCATAATGAAAGGTCTATCTGTGTATGGTAGGCTAAAATTGACACCAAGCTGGATGCTATGGTCTTTCCCCTGATATCCTCAGCCTGCCTTTTGTCTTTGGAACAATTTTGGCCAAAGAATAAGTTTATTCAAAGAAGTGAGAAAATGCAGAAACAAAGGAAAACAGTCAAAAGAGACCAAATAATAATAGTTTAGTCATTAAGCAAAGTCAAAGTCCTTTAGTACCTCCTCAAAGGCTATAGGTAATATTCTGAGCTGTATCCTGTGAGCTGTCTTGTAGATACTAAAACCCCACCAGGTGGGAGAAGTTAACTACATGATGACCAAACTGTAGCCATGACATAAACCACAATTCTGAGAGCTGGCCTCAAAGAAGTGAGAACAAACTGACCCTGGAACTAAAGATTCACTGAACTTAAAACAATCAAGATGACGCTGGTCAGACCACTGCATGATTAATTTCAAGATGACCGTCAGAGCTGACTGTGCTGCTTTTGCATGTAGCCCCCTCCCCCCATCTATAAAAGCTCTTGCCCCCTGATTTTCAGTGGGGGAGTCGGCCTTTGGACAGGAGTCCACCTTCCCCCCTGGCTGCCAGCCTCCAAAATAAAGCAAACTTTCCTTTCTACCAAACTTGCCTCTTTATTGGCTTTTGAGTGGCGAGCAGCTAGACCCCGATTTTCAGTAACAAAATTATATAAAACCTGCTCTATTATAGACAATATAGTTTTGCAATATAATCTCACTGGTTAAGGATTTTTGGCTCAGCCACTAAAGTGTCAGTTTTATAACTGATGTCAAGAAGTGCTGATTCACTCCATTTGGGAAAGTTAAATCTCTGAACAATCGCAGACTATAGTCCATAATGTCTTTGTTTCAGTCCCCTAGAAGCAAACCCTGACACAGAGATTAAAGAACAAAAAGCCTATTTGGGAGGTGATTTCTGAAGTCACTAGAAGGGGAGTGAGGAAATGAGACAGAGGAGGAAGGCAGCCAATAAAGGCTTTAGTATCCACCAAGTCACCATTGAGGGAAAACGGAGCTTAATCCTTCTGTGGACGTGGGAACCAGTGTGGACCACACCGCAGAGTGATCCTTCCTACGGTGTGAGGGATCTGGGGTATTCATACAACTCCACCCCTGCAAGATGGAAGCTGCCCCAAGGGAATGTTAACTCCCTGGTGCTTCCAACTTGCCATGTAGGCAGCAAAGTGAGCTCCAAGAGCCAGGGAAAGGCTTCCAGTAAAGCAGGAATGCAGCTGGAAGTCTAGCAGGTGTGCACCGAGTGGGAAGTGCTAGGGAATTTTGATGGGGCACCAAGAGCAGCTACTACACTTAATGAATTACTAATTTCCTTCAATTTGCTACATGGATGATGATATACTCGGATACTACATATGGCTAAAGATCATAACAACATATAGCTGGCTTCTTTGTCTTGTTTGGTTTTTTAAACAAATACATAATCTTTGCACTGGAATCCTCATGAATCTACTCAAGTTTCATGAAAAAGACCGCTTTTAATGATCTTCCATGAGATTTTCCAAAAGAATATTTGAGAGTATATTGTAAAGAACCTGATGTTAAACTTTCTCTTCTCTTAACTGGATCCCATCATTATTTCCAGAAGAACAATATTTAAGATCAAAGATGGTACTGATCCCAACATTGAATTCATTTTAAAATGAAAACCTTAGAAATTATTCTTATAAATAGAGGCACATTCTAAGTGCTAAATAAGAAGAGGAAAAAATTAAAAAAAAATAAAAAAGGAATATACCTCACATATTGGGCCCAAGAGTATACAGAAGAAGAATTAGTTAGAAATCTTTGCGGCTTTTGAGGCTGAGAGGCAAACAATCTACCTGGAAAAAACACCGATTTATTATGGTCCATGCATTCATAAGATATATCCAATTTTCAGCTGAGAACAATACTGTTTTTAGCACATATGAATACATTTATTTCTTGTCATTGATAACATCCTAGGTTTACAAGTGGCTTTTATTTTTGTTGGCTACGAGCAAAAAACAACATTTCCTGGAGAAAGTATAAAAGGTCAGGAGCCAAGTTCCTTTTTCGTATTTTCAGCCTTGTAGTGTGTGTCCTGAATATATTAGATACAACACTAGAAAAAGAGGCTATTTTCTTCTTGAAATTGAGATCAATTTTAGGAGTAAGGAGCAGCCTGTATGTGTCTTCAGATTAATTTTTCTCCCCAAACATTTTTCCCATAGAATTCTTTCTCTGAATCTTTTCAAGACAGTATCTGATTAAGTCATTATTTTTCATTATGGCCATGTGGTTTTTTTCCATGTTTCTCAAAATGAAATTTATCATTTGGTTTAGTTGGTGTTCGGCATGTTTTGCTACTATATTTTGAGTCAGGATGTTAAAACATTGTTTCATGAAATTCCTGGAAGTGTTACAAATGTTTGGAATTATTTGCATCTTCATAACTGAAGGGCTGTTACATAAGATTTTCCATTTGCTAAATTAGTTGTTGTCTGTTTTGCATTGGGAGAATTACTTTAAAAAATGAATAACTTCTTTCAGCATATTCCAGATACTTTTCAATCTGCAGAATTGTACTTTTTTTTCATTTTTTAAATCTAATTTCATATTCCATGAAAGGGTGTCTCTAAAATAAATTAAAAAACACAACAAAACAAAATCAACTCCTCTCCAATAAACTCATGTTTTCCTTCTTAAATTTTTTTTTTTTTTTTTTTGTGGTACACGGGCCTCTCACTGTTGTGGCCTCTCCCGTTGTGGAGCACAGGCTCTGGACGCACAGGCTCAGCGGCCATGGCTCAGGGGCCCAGCCGCTCCATGGTATGTGGGATCTTCCCAGACCGGGGCACGAACCCATGTTCCCTGCATCGGCAGGTGGATTCTCAACCACTGCGCCACCAGGGAAGCCCTCTTAAATATTTTTTATTACTTGTTTTGAACTGAATGTTTCAGTCTCACCGCCCCCCCCCCTTCATATGTTGAAGCCTTAACCCTCAAATGACTGTACGTGCAGACGGACCTTTATGGAAGTAATTTAGATTAAATGAGGTCATGATGGCAGGACCCTGCTCCAATAGGATTAGTGCCCTTTAGGAATAAATAACAAAGAACACACACTGTCCACCTGTGAGGACACAGTGAGAATGTGGCCACCACCAAGCCAGGATGAGCGCTCTCACCAGAAATCAAAATAGCTGGCACCTTGATCTTGGACTGGTATTAAATGCATAGGCATTGGGACTTCCCTGGTGGCACAGTGGATTAGAATCCACCTGCCAATGCAGGGGACACAGGTTCGAGCCCTGGTCCAGGAAGATCCCACATGCTGCAGAGCAACTAAGCCTGTGTGCCACAACTACTGAGCCTACGCTCTAGAGCTCACGAGCCACAACTACTGAGCCTGTGTGCCTAGAGCCTGTGCTCCACAACAAGAGAAGCCACCGCAATGAGAAGCCTCTGCACCACAATGAAGAATAACCCCCTCTCACTGCAACTAGAGAAAGCCCGCGTGCAGCAACAAAGGCCCAATGCAGCCAAAAATAAATATTTTTAAAATAAATAAATAAAATAAAATGAGTCAATAATTTAAAAGAATACATAGGCATATAATTTTTTTTTTACAAATTGACCTTTTATCATCAAATATCCCTCTTTATCTCTATTAATAATCTTTGTCCTGAAGTCTCCTTTGTCTAATACAAAATATAGCCATACCTATTTATGGTTAGAGTTTACACAGTGTATCTTTTCCCATCATTTTACTTTTAATCTTTCTGGGGTCTTCTTATTAAAGTGTGCTTCCTGCAAACAACACTAACTTGAGTCTTGTTTTTTATTTAGTATGTCATAGATTTAACTGGAGTGTTGGTCCATTTATATTTAATATAATTAATTACATGGTTGGAGTTAAGCCTATCATCTGAGTGTTTGCTTTTTGCCCCATCTATTTGTTCCTATGTTCCTCTTTCACTGCTGTATTTTGGATGAGAAAATAAGGTTTGTTAGTATTCTTTGTTTCATTTTCTACTGATATTTTAATTATCCTTCTTGATGTTAATTTATTTAGCAATTGCTCTAGAGATTACAGTGTGCATTTTTAATGTATTATTGTCTACTTTTGAGTAATAATTGTATTACTTACAAAGCAATTTAAGAATTTTACAACATTACAATCCCACTTACCTGCCCTCTCTGTGTCTCATATTTACTTCTACGTATGCTATATACTGAGCAATATGTCATTATTATTTTTCTTTAAACAGTCAATGATGCTTTAGAGAAATGCGTGATGTGTGAATATGTATGCATACACAACTATGATGAAAAGTCCCCTTTACAGCGCTCTTGATCACTTCTTGAAAATGCAAGCCTACCCACCTGCTTTTATTTCTCTTCAGTCTGAAGAAATTATTTTAATATTTCTTGTAGTGTCAGTTTGTTGTTGACAAGTTCCCTCACTTTTTCTTTCTCTCCCTTCCTTTCTTTCTTTCATTATTTATTTAATTATTGAAATATAGTTGATTTACAGTGTTGTTTTAATTTTTGCTGTACAGCAGAATGATTCAGTTATATATATATATGTATGTATGTATATATACATATATTCTTTTTTAAAAATATTCTTTTCCATTATGGCTTATCATAAGATAGTGAATATAGTTCTCTGTGCTCTACAGTAGGACCTTGTTGTTCATTTTGAAATGTCTTTATTTCATCTTCCTTCTTTAGTGCTATTTATTTTATTTTTTTTTACTGAACATAGAATTTGGGTGTTAACATTTTTTTCTGTCAGCATTTCAGATGATATTCTCCCTGGAGCACTCTGTTTCTTATTGGAAGTAAGACATCACTCTCATTCTTGTGCTCCTGTATGTAATTGCCATTTTTCTCAGGTTATTTTTATAATATTCTTTTCTTTTCATCTTTGGTGTTCTGTAGTTTGACTATGATATAATTTAGTGTGTTTTCTTTTACTATATCTTGATTGAGGTTTATTTGAAATTATTTCTTGGCTCTCTGAGTTAATTTCTTTGAGGATTTGATAAATCCTCAGTTGTTATCTCTTAAAATATTTCTTTTGATTCATTTTCTCTCTTCTCTCTTGCTTCTCCAGTTATTCCTATGTAAATTATCTGATATTTTCCCACAGATATTGATCTGTTATGTTTTCTTTTCTGTTTTTTTCTCTTGTGTTTCAGTTTGAATAAACTATTGACCTATATTCAGGTGTCTGATTCTTTTTTGTGCTATGTTCAGTCTGCTGTTCATTTCATTAAATGGATTCTTCATTTTTGATATTGTATTTTCATTATTAACATTTCCATTTGGTTAATGTTTCCACATATTTGCTCAAATTCCCCATTGGTTGTTCCCATCCCATGGTGTTTACTTTTTAGAGTATATATTTTAATACGTTCTTCAAATTCATTTTTTAAAAAAGTTCTGATAATTCCAACATCTGGCCCACCTCTGAAGCTATTTCTATTGTGAGTATCTTTGCTTTTCCAGGTCAAATTTTCTTGATTCTATTTGTGTCTCATAATCTCTGATTTTATGTTGAATCTGTGTGTGTAGAAAAATAAATAATTATGTTCCTCCAAAAAGGGCTTGCACCTTCTTCTGTAGGTCTGCTGGTTTGGGGAACTTGGATAATCTATTCTGCCATTGAGGTAAGGGCTGAGATTTCTGTAACTTTTGTTAGATTCAGCTCACCGTTGGCTTAGTATGTCTTGTTAATAGGATATATACTTTCTCTTTAGCAGGGCTTAAGATCTGAACATCTTTGAGATTTTAGAAAACTCTTTATGCTTTATAGCCCTGCTGTCATAATGACACTCTGGATTACAGTTTTTTTCTTTGTCACCTGCTCTCTGGGTTGCTAAAGCATTTTCTTCGTTCTTCAGTCTCACCACTGTCTTTCTGTTCTTAGATGTATCCTGCTGCCCCATCTCCAACCTTGGAAGGTATGTAGTCACAATGCATTTGGTGAAGGCCTTAAGCTCCCTGGGGGAGCGGGGGGATCTATCTAGCTCTTCTGCCTGTACCCAGCCTTCAGCCCACTACCCCATGCACTTAGCAAAGGCTCAAAGGGAATATTTGGTAGGTGAGTTCAGACAATCTGTAGTTGGGCCTGCTCGGGATTCCAATGTATCATATCATCCAACATACTATTTTAAAAGTTCATGAATTTTTTTTCATTTCTCTTTATCCTTGTTTAGGATAGATTCTGCCTTCTTTTACTGCTTTGCAAGTCATGAAAGTGATCCACTCCTACGAAGAATTACCATGTTCTGGAAATTCTTGATTTAGGTTTCTTTGCCTTATTAGATCTCAGACTTATTTTTAAAAACTATGATTTTATAGCTTATCTATCTTGTTTTTGTTAGGAGAGAGCAACCGTAACGTGTGGTTTTCCTTATTCTTTTTGGAAATGGAAGTCCCCAACACGTTTAAAAGGCAGTTTGAAGGCATTTAAAAAAATTTTTTTTTTTACTTTATGTTGGTATCATTTTAGACATTCACAGTGGGATTCGCTAACAATGATTTGCTAGCTGCACAGTATACTTTGTTTTATGCCTAGCTAACATTTATCAACTGGCTAATGTATTCCAATGATTGACAAATTGGGTGAAAATTATTCTACTTTCAATAAAGATTAATTTACTGGAACATAGACATTGGGTTAGGACAGCCTGGCACTTACTGAAAATTATTGCCACTGCATGTCATAGGCTATTTATTGGTCCTTGACCTGCTATGATTTTTCACTGAAGCTCTTCCACGGCCTTGGATGAAATGTCATCATCTTATTCTTTAACCATGTTTTTAATAATTTCATTTATGTATGTTTATTTCTATTTGGAACCAAGCAGAATCCTGTGGGCAGCCCCCCACCCCCGCCCAAGTACAAAGACCCCTCCATGCCCTTGTTTGTAGGAAAGCTGACATCTCTCAGGCCTCCGTGAGTCACAAAAGGATGGACTCAAGCAGTTAATGATCAGATCGATAGAGTCACAGATTCAGTGTCTGATGCACATTGCTGAATCATTTTATAGATACTATATCTGCCACCAGAGGGAAAGGCTGACTGCATGATGACAACACAACAGCCATGACATAAGTTGCTCCATCTTGAGCAGTAATGAATCTATGGCTAGCACAATTCCAAGAACTGGCCTTAAGAGAAGGAGATTAACCCTATTTCTCATAATAATCTATATATTTTTGGGCATCAAAATAATTGTAGCTTGTTCTACCTGTATATGTAAGCGGGGGGGTGGGGCAACTAAAACCGTCAGCAGAGATGCTTCAAACCCATATTGATGTCTTTCATTCTAAGACCTCAATGCCTTTTCTCAGCATGAAGCAGTTGTAGGAGATGAACTTTAATCCCTAACCCCATAGAAATGGAATGATATCTGATGGAGGTGGTGGTCATAAGCAGATCTTTGCAGGAAACCCCTTTTCTTGTCACTTTAGCAAAGCTGTATTGTAACTAACCTTAAACCAGGCGCCCCCATGCCCTACTCATCTCTGTCGAAAGCACACCTTTTAAATCTTTGGATCACACAATACCTTGCCTAACCTGCTGGTTCTTTTCTTCGAACAAAGAAGTAGGAAAGAAGAATAAGTAATTAACAGATGACCGATCTCTTCTCTAGCTTCCCCTTCAGTAATCTCGAAAACACACTGTGTGAACATGATAGCATCTAAAGAAAGATCACAGGGAGACAAGAAGCCTGCAGGCAGTGGGGGATGGTGATGACTCTGACCCCTCTCCCAAGGATTAGCTGAGATTAACTCCCTTTTCCCTTTAAAAACTTACATGGCAGAGCAGAATCTTCAGAGTTGGTTTTAGGGGGACATGAACCTGCCTTCTTCCCAGATTGCCAGCTTTGGGATTAAAAGCAACTTCCTTTTCTATCAACATTTGCCTCTTGAGTAGTGATTTTTTTGTTTTATTTTTATTTCATTTAAAAAAATTTTTAATTTATATTGGACTATAGTTGATTTACAATGTTGTGTTTGTTTCAGGTGTACAGCAAAGTGATCCAGATGATACACATATACATATATACCTCCATTCTTTTTCAAATTCTTTTTCCATTTAGGTTATTACAGAATATTGAGTAGAGTTCCCTGTGCTATACAGTAGGGCCTTGTTGATTATCTATTTTAAATATAGTAGTGTGTACATGTCAATCCCAATCTCCCAATTTATCCCTCCCACCCCACCTTTCCCCTTTAGTAACCATAGCCAGACCTGAGTTCTGTAACATATTTGTCATGTTTACACTATGCTTTTTTCCATTGGACATCTATTTCCTTTTATATTTCATTTAAGAAAAGAATAATCTGCATTTATTGGTATTTACTAAAGATAAATTACACTTAATTTCATTTTGGAGCTGATCCATGTATTCCTGTCCAACCACCCTCCTCCTCAGTAATATGAGTCTTGCAAATCTCATTACCTACATTTCATAACTGGATATGCTGCCTGATTTCATATTTATTTTATTCATTCACTCATTCATTTATTTATCTTTTGTTTTTGTGTTTTTTTTTTTTTTTTTTTTGCTGTACGCGGGCCTCTCACTGCTGTGGCCTCTCCTGTTGCAGAGCACAGGCTCCGGACGTGCG
>NC_041214.2:49415423-49440432 GCF_002837175.3 Physeter macrocephalus | reverse complement strand
CCCCTGCATCGGCAGGCGGACTCTCAACCACTGCGCCACCAGGGAAGCCCTATTTATTTATCTTTTAACACATGATAATTGAGCCCCACCGTGTACTCTGCCTGTGTTCAATGCCTGATAAAAAACAGTAAGAAACAGTCACTGACCTAGATTATTTTATATTGTCCCACATTCCTTTATGTTTATCTCTTTCTTAAATCAATCATTTTGTGTGATTTTTCATATTAATATCAGTATCATAACTCACA
Organism: Physeter macrocephalus; assembly: GCF_002837175.3. Lineage (NCBI taxonomy): Eukaryota > Metazoa > Chordata > Mammalia > Artiodactyla > Physeteridae > Physeter > Physeter macrocephalus. Next base: position 49,440,184 of record NC_041214.2, on the reverse strand, counting down.
TTTCAGTATTCATTCTGTCTATTCATGATCTGTATTTAGATTCTAGTGTGATAGACAGAGGCATTACTACAGTGGTTGCTTCAAATGGACCAAAGATTGAGACGTGATTGCCTTGTTTTTAATGTAATTAGCAAAAATTTAAGGAATAGCATTAACTGCTGTATACCAACACTTGGATACCCTCAGGGAAATATTATCTATATATTTCTTGTACTAACTGTAATACGAAGTCCCTTCCAACACTGATTCTAAATATGTGACTCCAGGAGAAGTTCTTGAAAGGGGTGGGCAGGAAACCTCCACCAAGACTCATGACTTCCAACAGAGCAGCTGGCACCACCAAGGTCAGTGACAGCCCTGCCCCAGGGTCCTTCCTTGTCCACACTTACAGGCTTCTCCCTTTTTATTCCACCTCTAGGTAGCAGGAAGGGCAAGGTGGAGAAGATTTTTCTTGCAGAAATAAACAGACTACACATAAATGTACTGGATGTCAAATGAATCCTTCTGTAGATAACTTGAAATATTTAAGGGGAGAATACACATCAAATTGTTTGTTTCAACTTCAAGATCACACAGGTTAGCCCATAATTCTTTTGGAGAAAAGCAGAGAATCATTTACTTTTATTAATTTTATTTTTTTAATTTTATTGGAGTATAGTTGATTTATAATGCTGTGTAAATTCCTGCTGTACAGCAAAGTGAATCAATTATATACATACATGTGTCCAGTATTTTTTAGATTCTTTTCCCATATAGGTCATTACAGAGAATTGAGTAGAGTTCCCTGTGCTATCCAGTAGGCCCTTATTAGTTATTTTACATATAGTATCATGTATATGTCAATCCCAATCTCCCAATTTATCCTTCCCCCCCTTCCTCCCTGGTAACTAAGTTTGTTTTCTACATCTGTGACTATATTTCTGTTTTGTAAATAAGTTCACTTGTATCATTTTTTTAGATTCTACATATAAGTGATATCATATGATATTTGTCTTTCTCTTTCTGACTTACTTCACTTAGTGTGATAATTTCTAGGTCCATCCATGTTGCTGCAAATGGCATTCTTTCATTCTTTTTTATGGCTGAGTAATACCATTGTATATATGTACCATATCTTCTTTATCTATTCCTCTGTTGATAGACACTTAGGTTGATGAGTATCATTGACTTTTAACATCCAAAGTGGAGGCTGAAACAAAGGAGGGCACACATGTGCCCTGAAAGTCACATGACAAAAAGGCTGTGTTCTTGAAAGCCCAAAAGCCCAAGAGTTTAGAGAATCATTTTCCATGACCTTATCTCTGGAGTAAGCCAAGAATGAACTACAGATACACATTTTACCATGTTATATGCCTGATTTAATGGTAATTACATTCTACAATGCTTGAAATTAGCTAGAAAAATGAATGGACCCATGAATATCCAAACTGACTAAATCAGAGAGCACCCTGAGAATATATCTGGGACAGAGAGAGAGAGAGAGAGAGAAAGCTGAATTTCTTTTCTAAACCCAAGGAATCTTACAAGGATTCTCTGTGAAAGAATCCTTGATCTTTAATTATAATACTTTCTACTTTATCATCCCCTCTCCCAGATTCTTTTCTCTTTCTTGAAGCTTGATGTGATGATGGGGGTATATTGTCTGGATCTTGGGTTACCCCACCAGCCTATTGGAAGCCTGTGTCATGCTTATAGCAGGAATCTAACAACTTTGGGGGATTGTAAACTGATAGTTCATTTGTATATTCCACCATCTTGGACATTTTCAAGAATCCACTGATCACTGTAAGAGTGTCTGGAATGCTCTCTTATCCTCAGTGTTCAAGCCAGTGTTTCAATTTGACACACATACATTGAGTGCCTACATTGTGTCAACGAATGTGGTAAGAGCTGGGCATACAGATGTAGTCTATGTATCTGCTATGACCTATGCATGGAAAACCTGATTAATGTGAATTGCAATTTCAGTTCAGAATTCTTCCAATAATTTCTAATACTTCTCATTGTTTTCTGACTTTGCATTCATGCATCAGTGTGCACTTATTGTTAAAAACCCATGACAACCGGTAGAGAGGTGTAAGTCTTTTTGCCATTACCCATGAGAAATTGAATCATACTCAGAATTTTCTAACTTTAAAAACTTTAATAAAAAATTGAAGGATGATGTGGAAGGATCATATTATACACCTTCTCATCTTCTTCTGTCTTTTTGGCTCTATCTCTATTTTTCATCCTGTCAAGGGACTGCTATTCTACCACTTGATCTTCCCCACCACACACCCTTGGAAAGTGTAAAAATCCACCTTCTGCTGTATGGTGCAGCTCAAGCAACCAAGGTTACTTTCATAGAAGGAGCGATACCTCTACCTTCAAGGGTAGATAAACTAGTTACCCAACAATTGATGATGCAGCTAAATAAATGTGAATGTGAAAGTAGACATGTCTCTAGGGAAATTCAAATCTACAAAATTAATTCAAAAGGAAGTTAAAAAAAAAAAGACCTGAATAGATTAGAGATAGGGTATTTGAATAGAAGAAAAGTAAAGGTAGTCAAATATTTCTTCCTAAATCCACATAAGGTCAAAATAATATCTTGTGTTTCTCCAGATTTTCAAGAACACATAATTTCTATAAAATAGAAATTGCTCCAGAAATTATGGTAAATATGGAAATATTCCCACATTATTCTACCAGGATAACATAACTCTGACAACACAAATGAAAAAGGAATGCATAAAAAGCTTAGTTTCTTGAACAGAGGTATTATTTATTTATTTTTTTCTTGAGTCAATTCTGAAAAGCTATACCTTTTTGGAATTTGTCCATTTCTTACAAATTTACAAAATTGTTCACTATATTACCATTAATTCCATTCTTTTATTATTTTTTAATTTTATCAGAATATCCATATAAAATGTGCACAAAGCACTTGTAAGGTAGACTAATTTTCATAAAAATAAATAGAAATAAAAGCAGTACTCAGAAAACATAATAAAATAATATTCAGAAGTACCCTTCATTCTCCCTAAAGGAAACTACATTAATATAACAACTATTCTTTCTTAAACAATCATAGACTAGTATTATCTGTTTTTGAAGTCTACATAAACTGAATCACACATTCGTGCTTTTGTGTCTGGCTTTTTTTTTTGTTGTTGTTGTGGTATGCCGGCCTCCCTCTGTTGTGGCCTCTCCCGTTGCGGAGCACAGGCTCCGGACGCGCAGGCTCAGCGGCCATGGCTCACGGGCCCAGCCGCTCCGCGGCATGTGGGATCCTCCCGGACCGGGGCGCGAACCCGGTTCCCCTGCATCGGCAGGCGGACGCGCAACCATTGCGCCACCAGGGAAGCCCTGGCTTTTTCTCTTAAGGTAGGGATTCATCCATGTTATAGCATGTAGTTATTGTTAGTTTTTATTCGTGTGTAACATTCCATTGTGTGAATACTCCACAAATGTATTCACAATTCATGCTATTTTTGATGGACATCTGAGTGGTTTCCAGTTTTGTTATTTCTTAAATGGAAGAAAATTTAAATGGAGTTGAATACCCCTAAATAGGCATTAGGTTCAGACAATTTGGGGGGTGAGTTCCACCAGACTTTTATGAACTCATAATTTCTATTTTTCTATAAACTGATCCAGACTATTCTTATTCAGGCCTTTTGGAATGAAATTTCTGCATCACAGGGTATGAGCGTGTGCAACCGTTTTTCTAAACTGGTGGACCCATTTAAACTCTCTTCAGCACAGTTGTAATATGTTCCCTCCAATATTAGACATTTTCAGTCTTTCTCATTATAGCCATTCTGGTGGTGTGTAGTAGTACTTCACTGTGTTTTCATTTATTTATGAGTAATGATATTGAGCCCTTTATATTTATGTATTTGTGGGTCATTTGGATGTCTTTTGTGATTCATTTCTTTTAGTTCATCTGCCTTTCTTCTTATTAAATTCTAAAATATATATTCTAGATGCAAATCTTTCATCCCATAAGTACAGGGCAACATCTTTGTCCATCTAGGGCTTGCCCTTTCACTGTCCTAAATGGTATCTTCAGATGAATGGAATTTCTTCTTCATTTTAATTTAGACCAATTTATCCTTTTTTTTTCTTTACGGTTTTTACTATTCTTGTGACTTGCTTAAAATATCTTTACCTTACACAGGGTTTCAAAGACATCCCTCTATGTTTTCTTCTAGAAAATTATTGTTTTAATTTTCTTATTTTAATGTATACAATTCATTTGGAATTGTGTGTGTGTGTGTTAAAAGATATTGTCAAGATTTCATTTTCTTGTGGGTATTCAATTGTTCTGGCACCATTTATTGAAAAGACCATCCTTTCCCACTTCCTCTGCAGTTGTGCCCTTTTCATAAATCAAGTGACTGTATAAGGATGAATCTGTTACTGAGCTTATATTCTGTGACATGTGTTTTGTTGTCCATACGATTTTCCTATTCCTTTAAAATAAATGTGGTGCTTGACTCTAATTTTTCTTCCACATTGACCTTCTTCAGTATTGTTTTGGCTATTCTTGGCCCTTTTCATTTGCATATACATACCTCTATGGGATTTTAATTATATTGATTTTATAGACCAATTTGTGGAGAATCTTAATTTTTTACAAAATAGAATCTTCCAGGGACATGATCTCTCTCTCCGTTTATTTAGGTGTTTTTTTTAAGTTCACACAATTATGTTTTATAACTTTTAGTTTACAACATGTTCTATTTATTCTTAGTTACTTGATTTCTTATGCTATTGTGTATTTTAATACTTTCAGTTTGTTGCTGGTATATAGAAATCTAAATTGGCTTTATATTCTGCAACCTAGCTAAATCATTTTTAAGTATTTTATCTGTAGTTAGTTAACTTCTATATGCCTCTATTTTCTGATGTGTGAAATAGGGATATTATTTATAGTACTAACTACACAGATACAGTGTGATAATTAGGTGAGATAATACATATCAAACACTTAGAACAGTTTTTAGCACATAGTTATTACTAAATAAGTGTTAGATATTATTATATATACTAATATGGAATAATCTCCAAGATGTGGTTAACACAGTATTATAAATCAAGACACTGTAATTCCATTCATGTTTGAATAGCTATGATTATGTGTATAAGTGCATATTTCCTTGAATGCATAGAAAAAGATCTGGCAGGACACTAGATAATATGTTAATAATTGTTACTTCTGGAGATGAGAGTGAGGTGGGGAAATGTAGGAGACTTTATTATGTATACTTCTATATATATTTTTGTTTTTCTTTGTAATGAAACTCTATTAGAATTTTATTTAGATCCCCCCCAAGTTCTAATTTAAAAATAAGAAAGTTTTTAATGAAAGTTAAATTAATTAAAATGAAATTAATTTTTAAAATTGTAAAGCAATTCAGTTAGCAGTGGCACAGGGAACAGAGAGGAATGTATGGACTTAGGCTATACTGCACATGTGGAATGAATAGATCTCAGTGACGTATTGATCATCAGTGTATAGATCATGTATAGATGTACAGATCATCAGTGATGATAAATATCTCTCATGTGTGACGGGGGAGGGAGTGAGGAGTTCACTGTGATGTCTGAGTTTCTGGTTGTGGTGACTGTGTGGATCATAGACCTATTCACTACAGAAGAGGGTAGGCTGGTTATCTATGCAGGCCTCTGGGGGATCTTGTCCGTAAGCAACTGGGGACCCATAAATGGAGTTCAGTCAAGTGATTTGGGCTGGAGATTATATCTTGGGGTGGTCTGTATCTGGCTGATATTTAAGCAGCACAGGATGGCCAAGCAAAAATGAGTAGGGATGGATGAGAAGGCTGTGGTCATGAGACTTCTTTCACCTCTTTCTGTAAGAAGGAGTTTGGAGTACAGGACACAGAAGCAAAATGCTCTAACAGAGGCCTCATGATCTTTTTTCTTCTCTTCCTTGCAAGATCATCATTTTATACATCTAGCAGAATATTAAACTTTTTTTAAAAATTGTGGTCTGCTTTCTTACAAAGTTTAACTGCCCTTAAGAAAAAAATAATAAAATAAACTTTGAATGCTTTTCTGTTTCTACACAAACTAATAGGAAACTTAGTGGCTGAGAAACATGTTCTTCTTCCTCTTTTTCTCTGTAATTGCCTCAGGAGGACTCCTGATTCACCAGCCAGCCATTCAGAAATGGGTGTGGGTTCTGAGGCTTGTGGGCATCTGAAGAGAGTCTTTTTCTTGACTGACCAGATGTAAAATAAAATGTTGTTAATTTGTCATTTTACCTAGCTGACACAAATTTGTTGACTTATTTATTTTTTCTTCTCATTGAATTGATTGTAGCAACAGTTCATTATTCAGGAAATTTTCATTAAATTCTCTGCAAGTTCAGGAAACTGGACTAGGCCTAGTATTTGGGTTTAAATAGTAGATGGTCACTGTCATCTTTATAGCTCTCAAAAGGGCCTTAAATTTGTTTATATGTGTCTTACAACACTTTACAAGAGACTAGTGAACAGCACTTTGAAATATAGTGTGGAATTTGCAGCATTCATTTATTTGATACATGTATTTTTATAAATGTATTAAAACAGCAAAATTTAATAATCTATCAGCTTAAATCATTAGTATCTCAGGCCCAAAGAAACAATAGGGCTTTTCTCCTAGTTACCAAGAGGAGAAGTCTCTGTTGGGTTTAATTTTCTCAGCAAAAACTCATCAATACTGACATTTCCTGAAAGCTTCTTTTGTGTTGAGACATGGTCTAGGTGTGAGGATTTATGATCATTAGTCAAGCAAAAAACAACTGAAGCTATCGTTCAGTATGTGTGACCAGAAAACCGTTGGCTAAGGAGAAATGTGGCTAAATGATTATTAAAAAAAAAAAATGTGATAGTGTCTCATAAGATCTTTGCAGGGACTATATCTTAACCCAAATGAAAGAATCCACCGCTTGGATTTCCTGACACTGCTCCAGACAATCAGAATGTCAGAATAAACAACTGACTTCTCAGACAGACAGACGCACTACACACACACACACACACACACACACAGTTGGTATATTTCAACAAACTCTTGCTGGACATGACTTAGTGCCAAGTACCAAAGGTAGAGAGATGACAAAATTGCATCTCTCAAGGACTATGGTTCAAGCTTGCTTGGCACCTGGAAGGAATTCAGTAAATGTAAATTATTTTTTCCTCAGATGCACTGTCTTAACTGCGTTGGACAAGAAGACTGTTAAATTGTGTTTTCAAATGATTATATTCTATCCAGATCAAAATATACTTTAAGAGTTCAGAAAATGGAAATGTTAAAACACCTTGAAATAGTCTGAGCCTTCTCTTTATTTAAAACAAAAATCTGTTGGAAGAAAACTTAAAACAGTGTCATATTTAGCAGCACATTAGATTACTAAATGCTAGCTCAAACACCAAAGAGAGATTAGCTAGAAAAGGGGGGAGATAAAGCAGGGTGTTTCTGGCATCACAGTGATGCCAAACTAAACAAAACATTGATTTTATTTGGGGGAATATAGTCTCTACTATATGTACCTGGGTATCATATTTTCCTGTAGCATAACTTCCACCCCTGGATAAATAAGAGGGCTAAACTGGGTCATGTGGGCCCCCAACAGACTATAACTCAGCATACGGTTCAAACTGATATTCTTTATTTTTGTTTAACATTTATTAGTGAGGAGCTAAGTGTCCATTAATAAAATTATATATATTCAAAATAAGGCATTTATTATATGTACTAATATAATACAAGGCTGTGATTCTTTTGAAATTACCTTTTATGTCACCATATTTTGGTACTTGTAACTGATTACAGATGGTCATTTTCACTCACTATGGACAGACATACCTGACAGGCATAAAGCAACAAAATATCTTCTGAAATACTCTCATGAAGGTTAAATGCTTGCCACTTTTCTGCAGTTCCTGTTCTCACTCCAGTTGTCTTTTTTGTAATACATATGAAATGGCTTGACATTTAGCTATTAGGATACATCACTCTTCATCATGCTGGAATGAGACCTCCCGTCATGCTTTGGTTTCTACTTGACTGTACCAACTTTTCCAGCGAGCTAACTTCAGTTCAGGGCTGGTGATTTCTGCTTTGTTTTTATTTTGTTTCATTTTCCTGTTGCTGTTACTTTGTGTTATTTTTTTATTTTTTTCCCTCCTTATCTTTCTTTATTCACCTAAGGTGGGCATCTCTGAGAGAGAAGACTCTATTTACACTTTGCCCATTATAGACAACATTGTGTGTGGAAATCTGAGCTGCCTGAAGTCATTTTCCTGATTAATTTCAGTGGTGGTTCAGACCCCATAACACGACCCTTCAGGTGGCTGACATCCAACTCCCCAATTCATTGCTGGGATAGTCACCAAAAGAAGAGTGAAAAAAACTAGGTTTAATGAGCTGTTGAGGTAAGATTTTGGGTTCCTTAGGAAGATATTAATAGAAAAGATTATCCAGAAGTCATTTAATATTAATATTTAATTTATTACAATTAATTAAATATTCTAGTTTTTTTTTCTTGTTTTAAGTTCTACTTACAAATCTTTTTCTTTTACTTATAAATTTAGCAAAATCTAACACTCAGTTTTAAAGGGACTTCAACTAATATTCTGTCCTATTTAAAACTTCAAATTTTAACTCTTGAATATTTTAAACTCAATCTATAAATTTAATACATTAAATTTCTTTTTTAAGAACTTCAACTACTTGACATGTGAAAAATCTTCTCAAGCACCTAAATCACTCCTTTCTCAAATCTAGAAATTAAACTTATAAAAATAGAAATTTTAAATTTGTATTAAACAGTCTCAGATTGCATGGTGAAACTTCAATCTCAAATCACTCATTTAAATCAATTGCTATTACACATTTCACATTGGAATCATAAAGCTGATACGTTACTCTCAAAGACAAAATTATTTTAAATATTACAAACTCTTAAGACGTCAAGCACATATTTAATACACAATATTAATGCCATAATTCTCTTAAGCATGTCTACATTTATTTCCAAATTTTCTCAATGCTAAAAGATTCTTATTTGCTAACAAGAGTTATATTATCTAAACAATTTTGAAGTTACCGTCTCAACTAGTAAAGGTTACATAAGAACTAGAGATACTGTCTAGGACCTTGATTAAAATTTTTTCCATGCTTTTTATGATCACTGTGGTGGAGACTTTAAAAGTTTAACAAGGCAAATGGCCTACTACCTTCAGTGGGAGTCCTATCAGTATCTTATTCTCTTATCTATTCAAGAAAATTTGTAATCCATGCTATCTTAACCTTGATTGGATTCAACTGCTTGGTTTTATTCTGAATTATTTTCATCATCTTCCTAGCTATTAGGGCTACACAGCTCATAGTGAACCCACATATCTGCAGAGTCAGATATGCCATTATAATGGTACGACCAAAAAGGATTGTCTGTAAAAAGACAGAGAAAAGAACTTAGGAAAGTAAGGGATCGAAATCGAGTTAATAGTGTGCTCGGGAGATGTTTTACTGTGTTGAGCTCAGAACCATTGCCATGCACTGAGAATCCATCCTCTTTCATTCATACAAACATTCAATGAGCTTATTAATATCTACCATTGTCCACACTCTAGAGCTAAGAAAGGAAGAAATCGACAAAAGAAACTGATCCTTTAAACATCTATTATGCCCTAGACATTTGATCTGTACCCAACAGCTCTTTGAAGTTGGAAACAGCAGTTGTATTTTACAGATGAGGAAAATGAGGCTCCGAGGGGATAAGAAAAGTTTCCATTTTCCATATTGACAAAGCTAGTAAATGGCCAAAACCAATTACAAACATAGAAATGGCTGAATCCTACAGACTTTGCCTCCAGAGAGGAGCTGATCATTTAGGAAAGGGAGTGTAGGTGCAAAAGGAAGTGAATAGAAATAACAGATCCAGGAAAATGGAATGCTAAATGCTTATAGAACTTGACACTTCATGCTGGAATTCAGATTGAGAGGTGTGGGGGGGGGGGCAGTGTGCAAGTGTGTGCATGTGTGCTGAAATGAGGATGTTGGTGATAGGAGTGGACACAGTGACAAAATCTTCTTAAAGCAGGCCCCTGTCTCTGAAATGAATTTCAGAATGTTTACCACCAAAGAGCAATACAAAGTGAGTATGAAAGAAATAGACATATAGCTCTCAGATAAACTAATTTTTTTTAAGTTACTACATGTGACCCTCAAAGTCTTAGAGAAAGCATTAAACTATTTCATACTACTGCCTCAAAGGAGAGTGTTGTTTTACTGACAAATCATATTAGGTGTATGACTGTGCATTAACCTCTTAGCCTTTTCTCATATTGTGTCTGGAAGAGTCTAACCCTGACTACTATCATAGGAAATTCTCTAACCATGGGGTAGCAGCTGCCTGGATTGCAGGAAGAAGTACCTTGTCCCTTGCTGCACTTCTTTGTAAACACTCTTAAAAGATGACAAACACCATCAGTTCAAACCCAATCTCAAGTGGGCTCCTCCCCTACATTTCAAATTTCTTCTCTCAACTCCTTGCTTTTCTACATCTCCTTTTTATGCCCCCATCGACATTATCATGTGTTTCCTTCTGACCACATCATTGTTGCACTTTCCCAGTAAGGAGAAGAAGGTAAAAGTCTAATGAATTAATAATGCTGTATTAGCTAAGAGCTTCTGTTGTAAGAATGTGTTTGGGGTTTTAATTTGCGTGACCGGTGTGGTCACTGATTGGTTGAAACAGGGTCAACCGGGCTCACCCGCATTCCTGTCACAATAACTCGGCTCTGGCCTCATTTTCTAATATGTCAACCTTGAAACTACCTCATTTACAAAAGTTCTGCACTTTACAAGCTGGCTTTCAGCTAAAAGTCTATTTTATTTAGAAAAGCTATATAGCATCATGATTAAACTGGACACTCTGAAACTAGAGTCCCTGAGTGCAGAATCCATGGTCATCATTTCCTAGCTCTGTGACCTCATGCAAATCATTTCAGCTCTTTGTGCCTTAGTTTCACACTGTCAGATGGGAACACCTCACAATATCTACCTCATAAGTTTCCTGTGAGAATTAAATGAGCAATTCTATCTAAAGCATTTGGAAGCATTCCAAGTGCATAACTAGTGCTAGATAAATGTTTGTGAACAATCCTACTTTATTAGAGCAAGAGCTGACATGGGTTGAGCATAGAATGTAAACTTCAGGCTGAAAGACTGTTGCAGTGGATTTTCCATTGGCCCAGCTCTCTAGACCCTGAGGCCATGATTAAATGAGGTTCAGCTGTGGATTCAATTGCACTCCATTAGAATGAAAAATGTGCAGGAATTATTTGCATTTGGCCTAAATCCCCACATCCTTCTAACTGTGCCCCTTTTCTATGCTCTGAGCTCTCTTGACTCAAAAAGTAAAAACCAACAACCATGGGTGCAACCAAAGTCAGCTGTGTCCAAGGAAAGAATAGGAGTTAAGTGGCCAGAGGACAGGAGCTGAATGACCAGAAATGATCACGATTTGGTCCTCTGAGTACCATGTTCTGAGGCCCAGAGAGATGGTACTGGGTTGCATTTTCTTCATGGTTTGCTGGGAAGTTGAGCCTATGATGCTAGCTACTCTAGACACAGGTTTCTTTGGAATTGAGTTCTCATAGCATTAACCAGGTTCTAAATTGTGAATTATCCAGAATCAGCTGGTTATGGGTAAGTATACAATAAACACCCTTGTTCTCTGAGGGCTGGGTCTAATATTTCTGCTCCTTTCTGAGGTTTGGCCACGCGGGAGGTTTGGGGATGGGAATGCAGGAGTGCCATCTGCCAGCCCCTCTCTCTTTCATTCTTCTTTGGTGGGGTTTTCCATCGTGTTTCATGTTGCATCTGCTTGGTGGGTGAACAGCGATCCCAGCCAATACCTCCACTCTGTCACAAATGCCACCCTCATTAGCAAGTTTAGCAGACAAGCACTACTGTTCTAGGGCCAGGAGTCCATGCTTTATCATCCTGATTTACACAGATGGCATGTGGGCACAGATTCAAAAGTTTTGAGTTAGAATAGAACAGACACATCATCTCTACTAGACTATTCAGAAGAACTTTCTTTGAGGGTGAACATGGTTTACAGTGTGTGCTAGCAATACTGTAGCCACTAACCACACGTGGCACTTTAAAGTTCACTAGTGTTCCTGAGAAAGTGAATCTTAATTTAATTCACATACTTAGGGACTATTGTATTGGATGACTCAGAAGTCTTTACTTATTTTCAGAGGAGAAAGCTAAGGCCCAGAGAGAGGTAAAGTGAGTTGCCTAAGATCACACAGTTGGTACAAAGCAGAGCTGGGATTAGAAATTGGGTTCATGCACTTCCAGTTTAATGCTTTCCCCATTTTATCATCCTGAAGCCATGAACACTGTTTTGCTGGCCTCTGGGTACTTTCTTTTGAGAACATTAGTATTCATTGAAAGATTCATTTTAAAACACTGGAAATTGGCACTCAAGCAGAGTGTAGCTAAGGGCTCCAGTCCAAGATTTTCTGCTGCTGAGTGGAGAAATGCAAAGCAAACAAATAAATAATTTTTAAAAAGATTCCTTCCTGTGATTAGACACACATCCACCATAAGGTGGAAAACTTCTCAGTTACTGAGTTCTCTGGGACACTAAAACCATCATTCAGAGCTCTTGCTCGTGAAACATGAGCCTCTGCATTTTCCTGGCAAGTTGATCAGAACGGCAAGTCACCAGAGTAATCTCAGTTTACACCTTTTTCCCCTTGCCCATTGTTCATTTGATGACATAGTACAGAGTCCCTACCCCCAAATCAACCATATCTCCACACTTTCTCTTTTCCTTGCAAAATCTTTTCTTCCTGGGAAAATTTTAGAGGCAAACATTTCTTTTCCTCTGCAAACAGTAAGTGCTTGGTAATGCATTTTAAATATTAAACGTATATGATTATTCTACATATGTTTTCCATCCCTTTCTGGGAATCAGGGATGCACAGGGAATAGTAAATATACTCCGAGGAATTTCTCTCTCAACAAACAGTTCCTTAGCATCATAGTAGACTCATTAAGTCATCATCTTGTGCCAAATGGGATGTTCTGCAAAGGTCAATATACAGGGAGCCCTTGTTCAATGGGCATAAAATTTTAGTTATGAAGATGAATAAGTTCTGGAGATGTGCTGTGCAAATAGTACCTGTAGTTAATACTATATCATGCACTTAAAAATGTAAGAGGGTAGATCTCATGTTAAGTTTTCTTATCTCCCCTACACACAAAACAAAAAACAAAGGAACACAAGGAAACCTTGGAGGGAATGGTTATGTCTATTATCTTGACTGTGGTCATGCTTTCACAGCTGGGTGTATGTTTATGTCCAAACTGTGTACATTAAATCCAATACACATTATAATCAAATTGTATGCATTAAATATGCTCAGCTTTCATACATCAATTTACCATAAAAATTATTTTTAAAAAAGAATCTGAAAAGAATGAGACAAAGCAGTGACCCACAGTTGAAAGGAAACAGAGTCTCTCTTCAGTTAAAAAGATGCAGCAAGTTTCTGTCCCCCTTAGTTGTGAAGGGTAAAATGCTCCTCTCAAAGATAAATATTTATATATGTGAATCTATGTTTCTTGAAAAGTCAGGCCAGGAGTTTTCTTCCTACTTACAATAATCTCAAGTGCAGACATAAATGAAGAAGCTGTCAATGAAAGGGTAAGTGGATGATCCCATAGCTTGGAGCTATGGGATCAGTGGGCCAGTGATGACTCATTTCTCCATGGACCAAGAGACTTGATGAAATAGATTCAGTGCTGAACTTAATGGGATGCAGTGCACAGACAGTGAACCAGAAGGCTGAGGAGGTTCTGGATAATGTCCACATGGATAAGCAATGAAAATAATAGTGGAGCAACTAGCTCTGGGTTACAAAACATTATGGTCAATGTGAGGTACACATTAGGTCCAGAGATTTCTGAAGCCAAGTAGGTACTGCAGAATGGAATCAATCAGGCTTGGGTTTGAACACCTCCTGGGTAATCCTGGGCAAGTTGCTGACTTTTCAAAGCCTCTATTTTCCATCTTTCAAATGCAGATAACAGGATTCAATTTGAAAGATTCTTATAAAATATAGATACAAATATAGATGTATAGATATATCAGGATAGAACTTGACATGTCATCATCAAAACATGGGCCACAGTTGCAAGGTGCCAATATCTCTCAATATAATTTTTCCTAAAATTAGTAACTAGCCTATTTTGAAACTGTACAATGTTCACTGGCATTTATTCAAAATCAGGGCCTCGTCTACTTGTTTCCCAAGAACTTTCCAGCCTGTGGTTGCAGAAGAGGAAAGTAGCAGTGACATTCAAATTCAGATTCCCCTAGCTTTTGCCCTTTTGTTCAGGCCCTGAGAAGTAAAGGCTTCTAGAGCCCTCTGGGGAAAGTCATGCTCTCCGGAAGAAGCCTGCACACCCAGGCATTTTCTGGAATCTGCCTTCTACACCAAACTCAGGAGGGCTCAGAATGACATGACTGACGTGACATGGCAGGGCTCAAGCTTTCTCTAATACATGGATAAAAATAATATTTCACTTCCCATCAAAGTCGCTTGAATGAAAAATAACCAAACAGTCAAATCATTTTGGAATATAGTTTTACAAATGACGCACTTCTTTCCTCATCTGTTGGGCTTCCCCGAGGGGTGACACTGTCTCCTGTTAGAATGACTCCCTGTCTAACATCATATGACATCACTTAGATGCAGAACCTAAAAAGATGATACAAATGAACTTATTTACAAAACAGAAACAGACTCACAGACTTCAAAAACAAACTTATGGTTACCAAAGGGGAAAGGTTGGGGGAGGGATAAATTAGGAGTTTGGGATCGACATATATAATACACACTACTCTTTATAAAATAGATAACCAACAAGGACCTGATGTATAGCACAGGGAACTCTACTCAATATTCTGTAATGACCTATATGGGAAAAGAATCTGAAAAAGAATGAATATATGTATATGTATAACTGAATCACTTTGCTGTACACCAGAAACTAATAAAACATTGTTGATCAACTATACTCCAATATAAAATAAAAATTAAATTAAAAACAAAAACAAAACAATGACAAAAAAAGAATCACCCCCTGTCTGTTCTATAGCAGTAGGGGAAGATGTGTTTGTTCTTTTGTGTTACGCGCTGTTAGGGCCTCACATTGTGCTGCTTGGGTCACAGGACTTCTCAGAAAACAGTCATCCCTACACAGGGCTCTGATGTAATTCCATGGTCCCTGGTGCTGCAGGGCCACTACACATACATGTGATTTAATGCACAGTCCTAGAGGTTCCATTCACATATTACCCTGCCCATCTCTGCACCATGCTCTGGCAGAAGGGTGGGTGGACAGCAAGCTCACCACTCCTTTCCAGGATCTGTTCCCTGTACCTGTACGCAAACCTTCAGAACAGTCTCTTCTGAGTAGAAATCAGCCCATGCAAATAGATGCTCAAGGACATCTGACATCTTCACTGCATCAGTGAACACAGAAATACCTCACTACCTTCCACTGCCAGCAAGGGCTGTGAAACAAATGCCCTCCCCTGCCACCCAAAAGAGAGACATCAGTGGAATGTACCTTGTAGACATGCCGTGTTTTGCCAACATAATGTGTTCAGAATTTGGAAACTGAATTTCTTAAAGCAGGGCTTAATTTTTACATTTTCACCTGTACCCACAACTCACTATTTTCTTATTCCATATGCATTTATGTTACCTGTCTGGCCTTTGAAAGCCTTTGTGTCTCCCCCACTCACACATACCATCCTTTTCTCCCTGGCATTTGGGAGTAAAGGACTTGGGCTTTGGTTGTACTGTAACATTCTATAAAATAAGAATGTTCACATAACATGTGATCAAGGTTCTAGTTCTAAAAGTTTAAGCTTTTAGCAACTTGTCCTTTGGAAATCTTCTTTTCATGTTCAGCACTGAATTTATACTCAAAAAAGTCTCCCTGCAAAGAGATTGAGAATTTATCAGAATTTTCCAATCCCCTATAGCATCAGAGTGTAGAAAAATCATAATGAAATTTTTTAAATAAAGCTACTCTTTACTCTGTACTTATTAAGAAAGAAAAATAATAGCTAAAATATATTGAATACATACTGTATGTCAGATCCTTTATTATCATATTTAATCTATGAAGTAATCCTATAAATACAATCTTGTCCCCATTTTATATGAAAGTAGTCTAATGAACAGAGTTTATGAATTCACCTAAGTCCAAACATTAAATGAAAGATCACACAGCCTAATTAGACAGCCTAATTCTAGAATCCATAATTTTAATACTAATAAGCATCAGACCCTTTTTTTTTTTTTTTTTGCGGTACGTGGTCCTCTCACTGTTGTGGCCTCTCCCGTTGCGGAGCACAGGCTCCGGACACGCAGGCTCAGTGGCCATGGCTCACAGGCCCAGCCCATCCGCGGCATGTGGGATCTTCCCGGACCGGGGCACGAACCCGTGTCCCCTGCATCGGCAGGCGGATTCTCAACCACTGCGCCACCAGGAAATCCCCATCAGACCCTATTTTTATATCAGGCCATTTATCTTCAGGATAATCCTATAAGGTTCATAGTACTGCACTCATTTTATATGTTAGGAAACTAAAGCTTAGGAAAATTAAACAATGTATCCAAATTATATAGCTATATATATATATCTCACACAGAGAGTGTTAACCAGTATTGAAGCCTAAGTCTGCTTGACTCCAAAGTTTGTGCTCTTAATCACAACAATATATCCCTTCTTTAATCTCTAGACCTCTGAAGTTTCTATTTCAAGTCTGCCATTAACTTGAAAGACATTAACAAGACATGAGGGACTGGGCTTCCTGTCTCATCTAGAATCTGCTCTGACATATAGAACCAAAAGAGAAAAGTATATTTCTTTGCTCTGCCTTCACAAAACCATTCCACTGAACATGGGGCTATGGAGGGGTGCCTCTAAAGGACAGTGAAAGAATAAGTGCATGAAGGATATCCTCTCTTATTCGTGCCCCACTGAGCTGTACAGTAGGGAAAGCAATCTATTCAGAGTATAACAGACCTGGGTGTGAATCTCATTGTCAACACTTACCAGCCGTGTCACCCTGGGAAAATTTTCCAACCTCTCTAAACTTCAGGTTCTGTATCGAAATAATGCTTTGTAACCAAACTCAGTTAAAACAATGGGTATTTATTGTGTTTGTAGTCGGTAGATCCACTGCAGATCGGCTGATTTGGAGTGGCTCTGCTTCAAGGGGTGAGCTGGGCTTGTCTCCTCGCTGTGGATTAAACTCAGTCATCTACATGGGCCAATTCTGGGGCCTGGGCAGAAGGCACAGGAGCTACGTGGGGGAAGCTCTTCACACAACAGAAGAAGCCCCGAAGGTGTGCCCAACCTGGCAAGCTAGATCCGTGCCTTTGCTTGCCTCATAGACACTAAGCAATTCCATTGGTCACAGCAAGTCACATGACCAAACCCAACATCAAGAAAGACGAGAAATATACAAGGAACCTTAAACATTTAACTGATAATTGAAACAATTGTGATTTCCTTTTACATGAACTGGGAATAAGAATTAATTTCAAGAGATGAGATAATAGAGTGGTTTATAAGGTATGAAGAACCGTCCAAGAGTAAAGTATTGTAATTATCTTTTTCAAAGAGAAGCACTGATAATCAGCAGAATGTGTTTCTATTTTGAGAGAAGTTGATATTTTGCAAAACAATTTGCCATCTCTTGCCCAGGGGATGACAGCTGCTGAGCTCTTTAAAGTAACCGCTGAAAATGTCATTTACGGACAATAGGTTCTGTCTGCCAAGCTTGGCATTTTGATAGTTATTTTAATGTCTTGGGCAATTAAATGCTGGCATTAAATAGTCGTACATTTCAGTGAAATGGCTAGGTGATGTGAGATTTTAAATTAACATTAGTTTAGGAGGCAGGGAGTCAAATCTGACAAAAGTATACGAGTACATGGAAACAGCTGAAAGATGAAGATTTACAATCAAATGAACTAAATCAAGTCTTAGTAGGGAAGATAGAGTAAGTGGGGATAATTCACTCCTTTCTCCATGAATCAAGTGCCAAGGGCTCTTTTCTGTGTTCCAGACCAAATTCTTCAAACTGTCATCCTGCTGGATTATGATATATGTCAACTGAAAAAAAAATGGCTCATCAAATGAGGATTCTGTTGATAGGCCACTCAATGTGCTGTTTTTTTGATTAGGCCCTGTTGATAATCTAAAATTCTCTGGATTTTGAGTATAAATCCAGTGCTGAACATGAAAATTCTCTGAATTGTAACAGGGAAGAGCCAAATCTGACTACATGTTGGATCTGTTTCTTTTACTTTAACCTTTGCTTCCTGTTGCTTTTGTTCCTGCTCCGGGAACCCTGCCCCTCTCCCTGAATGTTAAACCAAAGTGCCTTTGTTCAGGGAAACAACCTGACCCTGTCCACCTGTGGATGGCTGCAAGTAAGAAGAAATGAACACATCCCCTCCCTGAGGCTGGCCATTCCAGGGGATATTTTGCCAAACATATGGCCTTTTTACTTTACTTCCTAATCTCCTCCCCCTCTTTGTGCTATAAAAGGAACTGGCATCCAAACCCTGACAAGATGGTACTCTAGGACACTAGTCCACCATCTTCTCAGTCTGCAGGCTCCGAATAAAGTCATTATTTCTTGCCTCAACACCTCGTCTCCAATTTATTGGCCTGTCGTGCGCCAAGCAGTGTGAGCTTGGACTCGGTAACAGAATCACCTGTCTTACTAGCCTATTATGATCCAGGAAATGTTTCCCTTGTTGCTTCTTCCCATATCTAGAGTTGTACTATTACAATTATTCTATTTAGAGTTATTTATATGATCAAATGCCTCAAGATGTTTAGCTCTCATTAATTTTGCTGGAGGCCTGGTTACACATTGGGTAACACAAGAGACAGCAATCTTATGAAACAGACAGGATGTAAATAATACAGCTAGGAATATTAATAAAGTCTTAAATAGGGATTTAAGCCATGACCTTCTGGAACCAAACCAACTCCCTAAACAATCACCAAGACTAGGAAGTGAAACGCTTAAGGCAGAAATCTGACTTTTTCATGTGTCTTTAAATGTGTAATATTAGAAGTTTCTTCTCATATGAAAATGTAGAATTCAGTTGGAATTATAGTGCAGGTGCCTCCTTGAGACACTGTAAGGTTATGGAGGGCCATGTGACTTTGTAACCCAGCCTTCTTCATCATAGAGACCTCAGAATTCAGTAGACTAATAGCCTGGTTAACTATCATTTAAGGCCTTTTGGGTGGATTCTGTTAAGTCTTCAGTGTGGGCAATTACATCTCCCAACCCTACTGAAGGCACAAAAATAGCTGTTAAGTGGTCCTACCAGTGTAATACAGATCTCTTGGTTCATCGGGTTCGTGTTAATGGCAAATTTGCTGGAGTCATATCTAAATTAGCACTCAGGTGGCCTTGAGAACGAGGGAATCCTAAAGTACATATTCCTATCCATCCTGGTGGAGGCCAGGGCCATAGACTGGTGCCTCAGAGCCACTGAGTTTCATTAGGTGTGACCTAGTATTTTTCCGGTTGCCTGACCCAATCTGTTCCATACCAATCTCTGTCTTTAAGGGAAATGAGATATTGGCATTTTTCATAAGGAACCCAGGCTAACTTTCTAGTGTTATTAGGCTCATTTATCTTTAGCATGATTTAATTGTTCCCAACATGGGGGGGGGTCTTTAAACTTAACCACAGCCTGGTGTTAGCCATCTAAATCCATCCCATAACGCAGGGAGGATCCCACATAACAATCCGGGAGTTATAATTTTTTACTGAAATGTAGCTCACTGTTCTCACTGAGCTTGAGTAACTTTAAAGGAAAACTCATGAATTCCCTGGTGGTCCAGTGGTTAGAACTCTGTGCTTTCACTGCCAAGGGCCGGGGTTTGATCCCTTGTCGGGGAGCTAAGATCCCACAAGCTACAAGGTGTGGCCAAAAATTTTTAAAAATTAAAAAAAAAAAAGAATGAAGGAAAACTCATATTTATGGCCAGGGTCAGAATAAGTATGCTTAATTGTCCAAGTGAGGGGGCCCCATCTAGCAATAGCAGTAATGGCTTGGACAGAACATTTTTTCAATAGTTGAAAAGAAAATTTCATGCTTTCATGTCATAGGAAATACTGAAATAACTTTATAATTTCTCTAGAGATAAATTACAAGACCTTCATCATATGAGAAGGCTACAGAAAAGTATACGGTCAAAAACATAAGAAACGTGTTATAGAAGCATCTAGGATATAATGATAAGAATAATACGATTTTTTTTCTGGACTTGGAGATATTTCTGTTTTTCGGCTTAAACAGCTTTCCTTTGCTGAGATTTCTTAATTCTCAATAAATACTTTTATACTTTGTTTTATAATTTTTAAGTTACCTTTATTAAGGAATAATTTCCATAAAATAAGATAACATTCGTTTTAACTGTGCAATTCAATAAGTTTGACAAATTTTGACAAGGGTAACCACCTTCCCAGTCAAAATTTAGGACATTTCCAATATCCCAGAAAGTTCCCTTTTGCCCCTTTGAGGTCAATTACCTTCCACACAAGCCCCAGACAATTACTGATCTACCTTCACTACAAATTAGCTTTATCCCTGTTCTAGAACTTCAACAAATGAAATAATACACTGTGCACTCTTTTTCATCTGACATCTTTAGCTCAGCTTGAAGTTGAGATTTAACCATGTTTTTGTGTGTATCAGTAATCCACGTGTTTCTATTGCTGGGTAGTATTCCATTGTGTGAATATACCATTGTTAGCTGGATGGACATTTGTGTTGTTTCCAGGTTGGGTCTGTTATGAATAAAGCTGCCATAAAACCCTTTTTCAGTCACTTTGTCAACACAAGTTCTCATTTTCTTTGGAATTGCTTTGTCATAAGGTGGATGAACAGCTACCTTTATAAGAAACTGCTTGCTGGTTTCCAAAGTGTTTGTACCTCTACCTCCCCTAGCGCCCCTCCCTCCCCACCCCCACCCCCCTGGCAATGTCTGAGATAAACGAGGGACATTGTTTTATATGTTTTTCTTCTTTTTCTTAAAGAGGGCCACTCGAATTATATAAGCATTAAACCCTACAAAATCTGGGCTGTCCTGTAAGATGGAAGAATCAGATCCAAGGCTCCAGACCCTACACTGTGCAGAGAAAAACAGAGGAGGGGGAACAGAGCCCCCAGACTATCTTCTGGATGAATCTTGGCAGAAGCACTTTGAGAAGATTAATTTGTGTCAACTTGGCTAGGCCATGAGACCCAGCCATTTGGTCAAACATTATTCTAGATTTTCTCTGAAGGTATTTTTTAGATGAGGTGAACACTGAAATCAGTATATTTTGAGTAAAGCATTTACCCTCCAAATGTGTATGGGCCTCATCTAACCAGTTGAAAAAAGACTGACCTGCCCTGAAAAGAGGGAATTCTGCCAGGAGGCGGCCTTCGGACTTGAACTGCTACATCAACTCTTCCCTGCATCTCTAGCCCACTGGTCTATCCCGCAGAATTGGGACTTGTCAGCCTCTACAATCAAGTAAGCCAATTCCTTAAAATCTCTGTGTTTCTGACTCTGTCTGTCTCTGTATCTCTTCCCACACACACAGACACACACACCCTCTTTCTCTCTGGAGAATCCTGACTAATGTACACTGCATTCTTCACCTGGGATCCTGAAGGACTACCAACAGGCTACTATTCAGAGCAGACTTCTCTCCAGTTTCCTCTCTTCCTCAAGTCCAAGTTACTACTCCACTCGGTAAAAAGTCCTTTGGTTAGTGTTTTGAACACTTCCAGAAAAAGGAAACATATTGAAGCTCAAAACAACCCTTCTTTCCCACAGAGGAAACCCTTTTGATAAATCACATGGGGAACTTTTGCTCCCTTTTCCCTGGGTAGAGCAATACGCTTTTCTAAACAGGACAGGCTCTCTCCTTTTACTCTCCTGCTCCTACCCCCTTTTCTTTATGAGCTTTTAAACTAGGCGTTTTGTTTTCCTCCTCTTCTCACTACACTGACCATACAGATACAGTATAGTCGGCATAGACAGATATTAAAGCAGAGAAAATGGAAAATACTGTCACCCTTATGTACCAGGAGCCACTGAATACATTGAGCTTGGGTATAAAATCGCTCCTAATGACCCTGGTCCTGTCCAGTGGGGCTCAGGACCCAGGCAGACACAAAGAGGCCCAGAGCAATCAAATAAAAGTGGCAGCTACAAAGATCTCTGCCTGGAAGGGCTGAGGAAAGCTCCCCAGGAGGAGCGATTCTGAGGAAAGAAAATGCTACCCTTTCTCTGCAGATCAACACTGAGCATCACAAAATTGCATCCAGTTTTCTTTGGGTCGAAGGCAAGAGTCCAGTTAATCACCCAGTGTAATCACCCGAAAGCAAAACTTGGGATTCTTTTGGCTTCTCCTCCGGGGCAATCCCATGGGAAGCCACGTGCCCTAAAACACTGCTATGAGGGCCTGGGAGTGGAAAGCAGAAGGTTAAGAAGCTGCTCACACCTGGATGGATTTTTTTTTTTTTTTTTTGCGGTACGCGGGCCTCTCACTGCTGTGGCCTCTCACTACTGTGGCCTCTCCCGTTGCGGAGCACAGGCTCCAGGCTCCGGACGCGCAGGCTCAGCGGCCACGGCTCACGGGCCCAGCCGCTCCGCGGCATGTGGGATCTTCCCGGACCGGGGCACGAACCCGTGTCCCCTGCAGCAGCAGGCGGACTCTCAACCACTGCACCACCAGGGAAGCCCTGGATGGATTTTTTATTTTTCAGCATTGAAACTTCCCCATGTCTGAAATTCCAAGGGAGAATATAGACATCTTAAAGGCTGTGATGGCAGGTTAAATTACAGACACTGCTTCCCCAAGCTTGAATAATCCTGCTGTGAGGTGCGATGAGTTCCCTGGCTGACCGAAGCTGAAGGAAAAATGTCATCATCACTGCAAACAACACATCCCAGCACTCACATTTCACAGTCCAGCCCTCCTCCCTAAACCCAGAAATACTCCTTTCTACAAGTGAGGTGACATCTATTTTTGTGATGGGTGCTCGTCTCTTTCTGTTTCAATTTTCTGTTCATTTCTTTAGTGTTTAGGTTTTTTTTTTTTAAACTGGTCTATTAACATACTGTCTGTGTGGTTTATTTCTGAGTTGTGGATTATTTAGTGCTTTACAACTGGTTGTCCTTTTGTGTGTTTTAGAATGGCAATTCCAGCTCTGAGAGTGACCTAAGTCTGTCTTCAGTGTTTTTTCTTAACCACAGCAGTGGCTCTGATGATTCAGCTGGAGATGGAGAATGTAGCTTAGAGCAGTTCCCCTGTTTCTCCAGAGATGTCTGAGGTGCTTCCGCATGAATCCAAATTCAATACGTACTGGCTCTGCTTTGGAAGATCTTATGAATCAGAACTTGGAAATGGACCCTCTTCTGATGTGATACCTTGTGCAGTCGTTGTACAGTTCTAGTTCAGAGGTATGAACTGAAAGTTATCAGAAACGTGTTCTTGTTATAGTCCTTTCTGTGAGTTTAGGTTTTGCTATGTAGGACTATGTAAGTTCTCCATAGTAACTGAAGCAAAAGGATTATCCGTCAGGAACTACATTTCCCAGCTCCCTTGCACCTAGAGAGGATGGTATGACCAATGGTGCGTGAGTGAAGGGGATGTGTTCCACCTTGGGTCCCAGGTGGTTAAGCTTACCTATGTGCCCTCCTCACATTTTCTTCACTCACCTTTGGTGAAGAAAAGGAACCAGTCCTTGGGAACACCCAAGGAACCTTGGCGCTTCAATATGGAAGTAAATGCGTCTCTGAGCCAGCTCTCACATGATGGTCACCCAAAAGAGCAGTCACTACGCAGTGAATTTTTCAGGAGTGAGAAGAAAATAAAATTTTCATTGCCTTAAACCACTGAGATTTTCAGGTTATTTGTTATGAAGTTAGCACAGCCTGATTACTTGTCTACAGATGGGTCAGTAACATCATTTCACATTTTTCTGCGCACACCACCACTACCATATAGGGGATAGACTTCAACATAATCCAGTGTTCAGGAGAGTTATCAGGAGGTTTTCACCAAATGAGCAGGAAGGTGTCTAAGAACGTTATACATCTTATGAGAGCAGAAATTGTGTTTGTCTCGTTTCCACCATTTTACTAGAGCCTACTATAGTGTAGATGCTGAATAAATATTTATTGCTTGAATGATGCATTAGCCATTAGTTGTTAGGTGGGGTAACTACTGAATAACAAACATACCTACAATTTTAGTGGCAGACCACATTAGAACTTTACTTTTTGCTTATACATCAGTTCAGGGTGGTTCTTTGATGGGCTACTTTCCACGTGGAGATTAGAGGGGCAGCATTTTTGCCCATTCTGGTTCTAGCCTGTCACAGAGGCTTAGAGTCCCACAGCTGCATCTTTTTTTGTTTTTGGATAGGGTAACACTTTATTTATTTATTTATTTATTTAATTTATTTATTTTTTGCGGTACGCGGGCCTCTCACTGCTGTGGCCTCTCCCGTTGCGGAGCACAGGCTCCGGACGCGCAGGCTCAGCGGCCACGGCTCACGGGCCCAGCCGCTCCGCGGCATGTGGGATCTTCCCGGACCGGGGCACGAACCCGCGTCCCC
>NC_041214.2:49414062-49415122 GCF_002837175.3 Physeter macrocephalus | reverse complement strand
ATGTCCATGCCACTCTATCACTTCGTCACAGCTTACCCTTCCCCCTCCCCATATCCTCAAGTCCATGCTCTAGTAGGTCTGTGTTTTATTCCCATCTTACCCCTAGGCTCTTCATGACATTTTTTTTTCTTAGATTCCATATATATGTGTTAGCATATGGTATTTGTTTTTCTCCTTCTGACTTACTTCACTCTGTATTTTGAACTTGCATTATGACTAGAATTTCATCGGGTTGAATATAAAGGAGATATTCAGGAGGACAATTCAGAGCTGGAGGAAGGCAGAGAATTGTAAGCAATGGGGGGAAAATACTTGGATAAGACATTGGACACATGGATTGGGATCAATAGAATGCTGGTGTCCTTTAGAATGTTTTTTTCTTTTTTAAGATGTAATAACGCTGTACCTTTAATGGCATAGACTTGAGCTGTCCTGCCCAGGACTCCCTAACAGGGGCTTTTTATGGCCTAATACTGACAGACTTCTATCTGAGTCAAGCACAGTAGTTTAGAGTTTTCGGTTGCTTGCCGCCAAGTGCAGCTCGAACAGATACACTTTCCGTCACACGATGCACAGAGCTGCCTCCTCCATCACCTGCTAATCTTACTGCCAAAGGTGATGAGATAACCGAAATGCCCCAGGAGAATGCCAATGTCATGTTGCTTAAGAGCGACACTAATGCAACAAAAGTCTTTGTAAAGGTGAACCATTCTAGGACTATCCTGAAGGGTTATTATGAAAACATATTCTGAAAACACAGAAAATACCACACATGAACAAAATAATGCCCAATGTGGTTTCTTACATGGACTATGTAAACAATCATTTAAAGCAAAAAATTCCCATTTTAATTTTTATTTATTTAATTTTTTTTTTACTCCTTTCATTTTTTAAAAAAATAGATCTTTATTGGAGTATAACTGCTTCACAATACCATGTTAGTTTCTGTTGCACAGCAAAGCAAATCAGCCATATGCATGCATATATCCCCATATCCCCTCCCTCTTGCGTCTCCCTCCCACCCTCCCTATCCCACCCCTCTAGGTGGTCACAAAGCACC
>NC_041214.2:49411693-49413838 GCF_002837175.3 Physeter macrocephalus | reverse complement strand
TCATATGGTAGTTCTACTTTTAGTTTTTTAAGGAACCTCCATACTGTTTTCCATAGTGGTTGTATCAATTTACATTCCCACCAACAGCATAGGAGGGTTCCCTTTTCACCACACCCTTTCCAGCATTTATTGTTTCTAGATTTTTTGATAATGGCCATTCTGACCGGTGTGAGGTGATACCTCATTGTAGTTTTGATTTGGGCTTTTCTCTAATAATTAGTGATGTTGAGCAGCTTTTCATGTGCCTCTTGGCCAACTGTATGTCTTCCTTGGTGAAATGTCTGTTTAGGTCTTCTGGCCATTTTTTAACTGGATTGTTTGGTTTTTTTGATATTGAGCTCCTTGAGCTGTTTGTAGATTTTGGAGATTAATCCTTTGTCTGTTGTTTCATTTGCAAATATTTTCTCCCATTCTGAGAGTTCTCTTTTCGTCTTGTTTATGGTTTCCTTTGCTGTGCAATAGCTTTTTAAAGTTTAATTAAGTCCTATTTGTTTATTTTTATTTTTATTTCTGTTACTCTATGAAGTGGGTCAAAAAGGATCTTGCTGTGGTTTATGTCAGAGTGTTTTTCCTATGTTTTCTTCTAAATTTTTATAGTGTCTGGTCTTACATTTAAGTCTTTAATCCATTTGGATTTTATTTTTGTGTATGGTGTTAGGGAGTGTTCTAATTTCATTCTTTTACATGTACCTATCCAGCTTTCCCAGCACCACTTATTGAAAAGGCTGTCTTTTCTCCATTGTATGTTTTTGCCTCTTTGTCATAAATTAGGTGCCCATATGTGTGTGGATTTATCTCTGGACATTCTATCCTGTACCATTGACCTATGTTTCTGTTTTTGTGCCAGTACCATACTGTCTTGATTACTTTAGCTTGTGGTATAGTTTGGAGTTGGGGAGCCTGATTCCTCCAACTCAGTTTTTCATTCTCAACATTGCTTTTGCTATTCGGGGTCTTTTGTGTTTCCATACGAATTGTAAGATTTTTTCTTCTAATTCTGTGAAGAATGCCATTGGTAGGTTGATAGGGATTGCATTGAATCTGTAGAGTGCTTTGGGTAGTATAGTCATTTTCACAATATTGATTCTTCCAATCCAAGAACATGGTATATTTCTCCATCTGTTTATGTCATGTTTGATTTCTTTCATCAGTGTCTTATAGTTTTCTGAGTACAGGTCTTTTACCTCCTTAGGCAGGTTTATTCCTAGGTATTTTATTCTTTTTGTTGCAATGGTAAATGGGAGTGTTTACTTAATTTCTTTTTCTGATTTTTCATTGTTAGTGTATAGGAATGCCAGAGATTTCTGTGCATTAATTTTGTATCCTGCAGTCTTACCAAATTCATTGATTAGTTCTAGTATTTTTCTGGTGGCATCTTTAGGATTTTCTATGTATAATATCATGTCATCAGCAAATAATGATAGTTTTACTTCTTCTTTTCCAATTTGTATTCCTTTTATTTCTTTTTCTTCTCTGATTGCTGTGGCTAGGACTTCCAAAACTATGTTGAATAAGAGGGGTGAGATTGGACATCCTTGTCTTGTTCCTGATCCTAGTGGAAATGCTTTCAGTTTTCACCATTGAGTGTGATGCTTGCTGTGGGTTTGTTATATACAGCCTTTATTATGTTGAGGTAGCTTCCCTCTATGCCCATTTTCTGGAGAGTTTTTATCACAAATGGGTGTTGAATTTTGTCAAAAGCTTTTTCAGCATCTATTGAGATGATCATATGGTTTTTATTCCTTAATTTGTTAATGTGCTGTATCACATTGATTGATTTGTGTATATTGAAGAATCCTTGCATCCCTGGTATAAATCCCACTTGATCATGGTGTATGATCCTTTTATGTACTGTTGGATTCTGTTTGCTAGTATTTTGTTCAGGATTTTTCCATCTATGTTCATCAATGATATTGGTCTATAATTTTCTTTTTTCATGATATCTTTTTCTGGTTTTGGTATCAGGGTGATGGTGGCCTCGTAGAATGAATGTGGGAGTGTTTCTCCCTCTGGAATTTTTTGGAAGAGTTTGAGGAGGATCGGTGTTAGCTCTTCTGTAAATGTTTGATAGAATTCGCCTGTGAAGCCATCCTGTCCTGGACTTTTGTTTGTTGGAAGATTTTTAATGACAGTTTCAATTTCATT
>NC_041214.2:49387181-49411669 GCF_002837175.3 Physeter macrocephalus | reverse complement strand
TAGATGTTAGCTCTTCTCTAAATGTTTGATAGAATTTGCCTGTGAAGCCATCTCATCCTGGACTTTGGTTTGTTGGAAGATTTTTAATTACAGTTTCCATGTATTACTTGTTATAAGTCTGTTTATATTTTCTAATTCTTCCTGGTTCAGTCTTGGAAATTTGTACCTTTTCAAGAATTTGTCCATTTCTTCGTGGTTGTCCATTTTATTGGCGTATAGTTGTTTGTAGTAGTCTCTTATAATCCTTTGTATTTCCACAGTGTCAGTTGTGATTTTTTCCTTTTTCATTTCTAATTTTATTGATTTGTGTCCTCTCCCTTTTTTTCTTTATGAGTCTGGCTAAGGGTTTATCAATTTTGTTTCTCTTCTCAAAGAACCAGCTTTTAGTTTTATTGATCTTTGCTATTGTTTTCTTCATTTCTATTTCATTTATTTCTGCTCTGACATTTATGATTTCTTTCCTTCTACCGACTTTGAGTTTTCTTTTTCTTCTTTCTCTAGTTGTTTTAAGTGTAGGGTTAGATTGTTTATTTGAGATTTTTCTTGTTTCTTGAGGTGAGATTGAATTGCTATAAACTTCCCTCTTAGAAATGCTTCTGCTGCATCCCATAGGTTTTGGGTCGTCATGTTTTCTTGTCATTTGTTTCCATGTATTTTTTAATTTCTTCTTTGATTTCTTCAGTGATCTCTTGGTTATTTAGTATCCCACTGTTTAACCTCCATGTATTTGTGATTTTTAAAGTTTTTATCCTGTAATTCATTTCCACCATTTTGTCTTCTAGACCACTTATTCGTTCTTCTGCCTCAGTTATTGATTCCTTTTAGTGTATTTTTCATTTCAGTTATTGTGTTGTTCATCTCTGTTTGTTCTTTAGTTCTTCTAGATCTTTGTTAAACATTTCTTGTATTTTCTCAATCCATGCTTCCATTCTATTTCCAAGATTCTGGATCATCTTTACTATCATTACTCTGAATTCTTTTTCAGATTGGGTAGAGCTTGGTCTTGGTGTTGAGATGAGGAGCTCTGTGAGACCTCACTCTGATGAATATTTCCTGGGGTCTGAGGTTCTCTGTTAGTCCAGTGGTTCAGACTTGGAGCTCCCACTGCAGGAGCTTCCCACAGACCCTGGGCTCACAAATCAAGATCCCAGAAGCTGCGTGGAGTGGCAAAAAAAAAAAAGAGAGAGAGAAAAATAACGAAGTAAAGAATAAAATTAGACTAGGAAACTAACAGATATGTTGGAAAGAATGTAAAAATAAAAGTATAGATGAATCCACAACCAGAAGGTACATCAGTACCGCAGTAGTAAAAAAAAAAAAAAAGGAGGGAAAGGGAAAAAACAGAAGGGTGGGATGGAAAGGCCTTGGCTGTGGAGGGCAGGGCCTAAGCAAGGGTGAGGTTTGGGCGGTGGGTGCAGCCTATGCTTAGAACCCACAGGGCTGGAAAAGTCCCTGGGGGCTGTAGGGGGTGGGGCTTAGGCTCAAGGAAAAGAAGGGGCCCAGGTGTGCCCCCCAACCCGGTCTCAGAGGGCAGGGGACCTCACCTGGGAGCCCAGCAGGCTTCCTGGGCTCGAGTGGGTGGAGCAAAGGCCCTCCTCTCCTCTCCTGCTCCTCCGGTCTAGGGCCTGGGATGGCCACTCCTGCCTGCCTCTCCTGATCTCCCCAGCCTCCCTCCTATGCCCCTAAGGACCCACGTGGCCTAGAGGGGGGTTTGGAGGGCAGGGGATTGGCCTGGGAGCTAGGCAGGCTCTGCTGCACCATTTTTATACATCTAGCAAGAAGAGATCATGGAGGATCATGACAAAGGATTTTATTGCCCTGCCTGGAAGTGACGTGTCTCACTTCTTCCATATTCCATTGGCCAGAACTCAGTCACATATAGCCTCAGAGGAAGATGGGAAATGCAGTCTAACTGTGTACCTAAGAGGAAGGTAGTAGTATCCTATTGCTGTTCTAACAAGTTACCACAAATTCAGTAGATTAAAACAGAACAACTTTATCATCTTATAGTTCTGGAGGTATGAAGTCTTAAAATCAAAGTGTTGTCAGGGGTACATTCTTTCTGGAAGTTCCAGAGGAGAATCTGTTTCCTTGCCTTTT
Source organism: Physeter macrocephalus (assembly GCF_002837175.3). Taxonomy (NCBI): domain Eukaryota; kingdom Metazoa; phylum Chordata; class Mammalia; order Artiodactyla; family Physeteridae; genus Physeter; species Physeter macrocephalus. Next base: position 49,409,569 of record NC_041214.2, on the reverse strand, counting down.
CCAGCTTCTGGATGCCACCTGCATGTCTTGGTTCATGCCACCCTTCTGCATCTTCAAGGCCATAAGTATAACATCTTCAATCTCTATCTCTCATCTGACCTCAGTTCTTGTCATCATATCACCTTCTCTTGCTCTGACCCCACTGTTTTATCTTACATCGACCCTTGTGGTTACATTTGGTCCATGAAGATCACGTAAGATAATCTTCCCTGCTCAAGATCCTTAACTTAATCACATCTGAAGTTTCCTCTCTTTTTCTATGTCAGGTCACATATTCACAGGTTCTAGGAATTAGGATGTAGACAACTTGGACATCTTTGGGGAGGCTTATTCTTTCAACCACAATGGGGAAAAAGTTTGCGGTGAATATATAGCAGATGAATTAATTAACTATGAGGAAGATCGTCTTTGACTTTCTTCAACTGAGTACAGTTCCCTAGCAAAGTGATTAAAGTTTAAAGAACTACAGTCTGGAGAATTCAAGCAAGAATAAAATTGGGTTCCAATTTAGAAGAAATGGGACAAATGTCCAGCTCCTAGAACTAGAGTGTAATATGAAGTTTTCTTTCTCCCTTCCTTCCTTCTTTCCTTCCTTCCTTCTTTCCTTCCTTCCTTTCTTCTTTCCTCCTTTTGTTTTTTTTTTTTCTTTTTTGCAAGAATAAGGCAGTAGACTGTTGTTAGAATAACATTTGGCTGGCTCTCTTGTCTACAATAAGGTGTCTCTGCCTCTCAAATTTCTTCTAAGACTCAAACAATGATTTATGTGTAGTACCTCAAGATCCTAGACCTGAAAAACTAAAAGTCCTCCAGCAGAAGGTCCCCAGAAGGGCAAAATATGGTTAACACTGTATTAATTTTATAAATCATAATTCTAAAATATTTGTGTTTGCAAAATAGGAAACTTTCCCAAAATTAATTAAAATATTTTTATTAACTTTTGGCAGTAAACTGCTATTCTTAACTTGAGGACAACAGATTTAGAAGAAAGGTTTGGAAATATTAAACAAAAATGGACTTTACCAAAAACAACAACAACAGCAACTACAGACTTTATGACTATATAAAACTTGCATACCTATAGCACTAAATTGACTACAATCACAGAAAAAAGAACTCTATTTCTCTCTCAACTTCATAATATTAGAGATATTACATATTTAAAAATTGATTTTTAAAAATAACACCTCTTATCACCTTTTCCAAATATGTTGTCAAATCTGAATTCCATGGTTCTTTTTCATTCTCATTAGGGTGTTGTGATGTAGTACTCTTGGTTGAGGTTGTTAGTCACTGACAACAGAATTGACTATAGCTATTAATCAGACAGAGATGTGATTTGGTTCAAGCAGTTCACAGGGGTTTGGTCTTAGATGTTACTAGGTGAAGAACAATGAAGCCAGATGCAATGAAGCTCTTCACCAGAAACATCAGTACTGACATCCCCTACCAGATGCCAAGGCAGAGCCACCCTAGCATATATGCCATATGCCTAGACCTCAGAACACACCCTATGGTCCAGAATAACTGTAGCCGTGCTTGCCAAAACTTGGATCTTCTCAATGTGGGGCACTGCTTCGATTTTCTCCCTTCCCTGCTAAGACATGTGGGATTGTGTCTGTGTGGTGCTATTTAGTTTACTTGTGGATTTCTACCTTCATAATAGTTTTGTTTTGTTTTGTTTTGGGCCATACTGTGAGGCATGCAGGATTTTAGTTTCCCCGACCAGGGATCGAGTGCCTGCCTCTGTAGTGGAAGCATGGAGTCCTAACCATTGGATCACCAGGGAATTCCCTGACAGTTTTAAAATATAATATTTAGTGTAACAGTTTCTATAGCTCAGGAAGGCGAGCTAGAATCTGTTGAGTCAAGCAATCTATAGTATGTACCATAAGCATTAGACTTTCTTCTTTGGAGATTTTTTTTTTCTCCCTACATGTGACGTAGGGGCATGTATGGGGCATTGTGTACTTTTGCCAAGATGGAAGGTCAGTAATAGAAATTACATGGACCCTGGGTACCCTTGACCTCTGCAAGGCTCACAGTGATTCTGTAGCATCTCTGTGAAACTTAGAGACTTATTGCTGCCCCAGGCTGGATGATTTTATTTTCAGTTCAGTGCAGCATTATGTTTATCCCAGGCCTGAGTTTCCGAAATCAGAAGAAGATGAATTTTGATCCCAAATATTATGGAATCTCTGTGTCATAGCGTGATTGAGTATAGCAGCCCATGGCAGCACATACTTGGAGGCTGGTGTGATCTTTTCCCCTCTGATCTCTTGTTGCCAATGAGGACAGGAATCAAGCATGAAATTTGTCAGGCGGAATGGAGGCCATAAATTGTGTTAATACATATTCATTGAGCACACGTACATTTACAAAGCACTTCTTCGTACATTCTTAAAAGTCTTGGAAGTCAAGCAATTGCAAAGCAAAGAAGGCATGATTATCTTCATTTTAAAGACAGAGAAAGTTCAGCTTAAACTGAGTTATCCAAGTTCATAGAGCTAGCAAATAGCAAAACTAAAACTCGAATCCATATCTTCTAATTACAAGCCATATCTTCTAATTACAATCCTTCGGACCACCCACATTTGCATTTTATGGAAGAGAAGGGTTAGCACCTGAAATACTCGTATGTAATGTTCTATGTGCTGGGCACCATCTCAGACACTTTCATTTGTTATCCCACATTTCTTCCAAACAATCCCCCGGGGGAGGTGTTATTACAGGTAAGGGCCCAGGCTCAGAACTGCATCCCACAGGCGATAAATTCCAGAGTCTGTGGAAAGGGAGCTGGCTGTGCTGTGTCTATCAGACTCAGGACCCAGTCCCTTGAAGAGGTCTCATAGATAACTCCTTTCTTTGCTGAAATTTCCTGCCCCACTGATTTCTGGAAACTGGCATCAGTATCTCAAGGTATGCAAGGAACAGAGTTATCATGAGGCTTTTCCCCTGTGTGCTACATCATTCTACTCACAACTCAGGCCCAATGTTCTCCTCAGTGTCCCTGCTACTGATCAAGTGTGTCACTAAGTTGCTTGATTGTAAGAGTGGAGGCATAATCTAGAACTTATTGTTTGGGAACAATATAATTAAAATACGGTTGATACCTGTGTATCCCCCAATATCTCAGTTTGGGGAGTTGCTCACTAAGTTTAAAATTTACCATTTGACACAATTCCCCCACTACACAAAACCTAAAGATGTTCACAGCAGCAATTTGGCTATTATTCAAATATCGCCAAAAAGTGGAAACAACTCAAATGCCCATCATTCGATGAATGGACAATGGAATGTTATTCAGTCATAAAAAGAAATGAAGTGCTGTTATATGCTACAAATGGATGAAATTTGAAAACATGATGCTCTGTGAAAGAAGCCAGACACAAAAAAACCACCTATGGTATGATGTCATTTATATGAAATATCCAAAGCAGGCAAACCCATAGAGACAGAATGTAGTTGAGTAGTTGCCAGAGGTTAGGGGGAACAGCAATGGAGAATGATGGCAAATGGATATGGGGCTTATTTGGGGGGTTATTAGAATGCTCTAGAATTAGAGAGTGCTGATAAATATACAACACTGTGAGAATATTAAAAACCGTCACATTCTACCCTTTAAAATGATAAACTTTATGGTCTGTGATTATATCTCAATAAAGCTGTTACGTAAAAAAAATAAAAATAAATGCTGCATACAAAAACACTCAGTCATTTTATCATACAGAATTCATCAATCATGTGGCTATAAGCTTCTTGTAGCATTTAAGAGCTTTTCAGCATCACATTGGATGTATAGCATTCTTTCTAGAGAAACCTACATTTAAGTCTTTGAAGAGTGAAGTAAAAATAAGCTCTTGAAAAAATATGCTTTGGAAAAACAAATCTGTGTATTTCTTTCACTGTGTTTTGATTTAATTAAAATGGCTACCTGCAGAATTTTTCAAGGTTTAAGTCTTTCTTCATTCAAAATATCTTAATGGAGTAGCTACTATGTGCAGGATACTGAGCAAAGGTCTGCGTGAGAGCTGTTATCAAAGGAGAGCCCTTTCAGAGGAGGACCAGGCAAAGATAATGTTAGGACCTCACAAGGAAGACGGCACGTGCCCCGAGACTCCTGAAGTTTTAGTTCTGGGTCTTGCACTCAGACGCCATTCCTGCTCTGGCCACAGCAAGAGTTGCTAACTAAGCTCTTTCCCACTGATCGCAAGGACTGCCTTAGAAATCTTTACAGAACCCTGCTCCACATGGACCTTATCATTCACTAAGCACAAAAGTTGAAACTTAGCTGGAGGCCAGATTCATCAGACCTCCTCATTATTAGGCTCAGTGAAGACACTTATTCATAATTTCAGTACTGATTTAGGACAAGAATCTGAGCCTCCTGATCTCTGTGCTTTTCCCTATGAAATGTTACATATTAATAAGTAAAAGGTGAATGGTAGACATATAGGACTTTAGAAGAGGAAAGAAATATGGGCCTAGAGATTGAGAACCCTTCACGGGTGGTACAGGCCTTGGAAAAATGAGACGCAGCAAGAAAGCCATGCCAGGACCCAGAAAATGCATGAAAAAAAGGACTGAGAATAAGGACAGAATTTGGGGGATACATAGGGTATATAGGCACCTACAAGATAAACCTTCAAGGGTATCAGTAGACTCCCCTATCCTTTAGAAGTGTGCTCACTAGCTACTGGTACTTGAAAATCAGCCATTTTAACCTTTGCACATCACCACTTGAAAAACAAATGACCTTGGGAAAAGCAACACATGGAATTCCTTCATTTTACAAGTGTTTATTGAGCAATTAGAAGATGCCACGTTCTGGGCTAGCTTGGGCACTCAGTGAAGGGGAAAAAAGGCTTAGCTCCTGGGAGGCACTTTGGGGAGGCTGACAGATGTCACGGGCTTGGTGAAGCTCAGGATGAGCACACTCCTCTCCCACCTTCTGTAGAATGGATTGTGCGTTGGGTGTGCATGGAGGAAAGGACATGAGCCTAAGTTGGGGTCAGAGGGCTGAGGGCATGGAAAGCCAAGCTGATACATTTGAACTTTATTTCATAAACCACAGAAAGAAGATAGGACTTGTGAATGGAGTCTCCAGGACCTCTGCTAAGGAAGGAGCCCCCAGAATGATCTTGCCCCAGTCTCAGTTTCATTGAGGGACTACTTGACAGACAAGGCGATGGTTTGTCTGAGGCCACCCTGCTAGTGAGTAGGACCCCGGGCCTCTGATTCCTGGACTTGCTGTACTACATGGTTCACATTAATTCACAAATGCCTGATGGGTTGGAGCTAGAATTACAATGAGGGGCAATGTGACCTAGACAAAGCTGGTTCCTCACCATTATTGTCTGTTTATTTTATTTGCTTTCTATGTTCTGTCACAGCAAACAAGGACTACAGCCAGCATATGGACTAACACGTGAGTGAGCCACGAAGGGGCTCTCATCACCCCAAGGTGCCACTTCCCTTTGCCTCAGAGAATTGTTCAGTGGGTAGGGTGCTGGGCCTGAGCTTGAAGTGACCCAGCTGGATACAGAAAGATGATGCTGTTTGTCATGAACATCAAGATGCTACTCCCTACTAGATGAGGGGATTCTCCTTAGCACAGAGATTCTGTGTTTTTGGTGAAGGTGAAGTTTTTTTTCTTTTGGCTGTGCAGCTTGGGGGATCTTAGTTCCCCGACCAGAGATTGAACCTGCAGCCCCTGCAGTAAAAGCATAGAGGCCTAACCACTGGACTGCCAGGGAATTCCCAGGGCAGTTCTTGAAGCTGGTTTGAAGGGAGACTTTTATGCCTGTAGAATATTATGTTCTTCCATTTCTCCCAGGGCTCTGGCCCCATGGGTCGCCCCATCTAGGGGTATATCTCCTTCAAGGAGAATGAATTAAAAATAGAACTTAGTGAAATACCAACCCGAGACCTTCAGGCAAAATTGAGAAATAACAATGAGACACAAGTATCTAGTTAACACAATTTAACACAATTAAAAATTTCCTCCCTGGAAGAGAAGAGTCAATTACTTTTTTAAGCAGTAGGTGAATTCGGATGCATAAATTTATTGAAGCTAAGTAAGTGTTAGCTTCAGTGAATCAAATGTAGGAAGACCCTGAATGAAGTCAATAGGAAAGGATCACATAGTAATCTTCCAGAACATCGATCAGTGGCTCAAAGATGCAAGAATGATGATGTGAATGGGGCAATAATGGAGTAGAGGGGAAGAAGGCAGATGGTGGCTTGCTGTTGACTCTGCAGCCATACCGAACCTGTCACCCAGGCCCTTACTTCATCAGAGATTTTGAAAAATGTGGCTGTCCTGAGACCTCTGAAGATTTCCAGTCAAATCCTCCTGGCACCCTCCACTTTGACCCTGTATTTTAGATGTTCAATTTAGACACCTCTTACTTCTAGTTTTGCTGCTGAACTCTTCACTCTGCCAGTCCTGATAGCTTCTTAAGAAAGCCAGCTTGTGTTTGTTAGAGTTTTGTAGGATCACAGGAGAAAGAGGGCCCATCTCATACTCCTCAACCCATGACCTGCTCTTCTGAGTACTTGGTCCATGCAACATCCATCCATTCCACCTACCATCTTGTGTCCAATGAACTGCTCTTCCCAGGAGACAAGGGAACCCACAACTGTGGTAACAGGATGCTGCCTGGCTATAAGAGGGATGGTACGCTAGATAGAAAGCCAAAGAAATTTCCTTTTCAATAAAGGAGGCAAAATTTACCTTCATTTTCTTCAATGTACAGCATTTACACTATTTTCCCCTACCTATTTTCAGGAAAGATCCCTCCTGTGTGATGGTTAGTGACCTCATTCAGTTATTTCTATGTAATGATTTACCCCAAAAGTAAATTGTTAAACAGATAAAACATTACTTTTCTGTATTGTCTAAATATTTTCAAGCTTCCTTGAAAGCTTGAAAAGCTGTCATTTTTGAAATGGCCGATGGCGTAAGTGAATAAAGGAACAAATGAATGACATAAAGCCAAAGAGTTAGTACTTCATCCACACACCCTTACCTACCACATGGATTTGTAATTAAATATCCAAGGTGTTATTTAAGAAAGCTTTTAAAAGTGAGGTCAGTTTTGTTTTGTTTCAGGAATTTTGTTTGTTTATGTATGTATATATATATGTATTTATATTGAAGTATAGTTGATTTAGAATATCATATTAGTTTCAGGTGTAGAACATATTGATGGTTCAGTATTTTTATAAATTATACTCCGTTTAAACCCCTTGCTCCCAAGGGAGGATCCCCAAACCTGGGGTATCCCCTGCTCTTCTGTGTGGGTTCTGACCTGATCGCTTTCTTCCCTCCCTCCCTGATTCCATGTGAATCTTTCTTTATAGCCTTGGCTGTATAGGAGTCTTTCTTCCAATCTCCAATTTGTTTTCAGTGAGAATTGTTCCACATGTAGATGTATTTTTGATGTGTTCATGAGGGGAGGTGAGCTTAGCATTGTTCTACTCTGCCGTCTTGATTTTTATTTCTCCTGTGTTTTTTCCTCCCCACTTCCAAAAGCACCATGACATGTATGATAAATATGCTCAATATAGAGACGTCAGTCTGAACAAGAATCGTAACTAATGTTTTTGTTTTCCATTTGTCTGTGGTTGTCGTATATTTTTCTGTCAATATTATTTGAGAGCTTAAACCCTTTCAGTACTGACATTTGATCCACACTTCTGGATACAAAAAAAAAAAAGTTTTCCTTAGTATTTTTTAGCCTTGAGGTGCTTTATACAATTCAAATTTTAAATAACTTTTTACTAAAAAGCCATCAGAATGTGACAGCTCTGACTTCAGATATTGGAGACCATGACCCACCTATGTAAATCTATGTCAGTGATGGATTTTACAAGGTCCTGAGGCTCCTGATTTACAAGGCTTTGGGTGTCTTCAAAGAGTTGCTCATGAGATGGACCTAAGACCACCATAGCTAATGTCACTGCCATGGGGAACCACTAGAGTTTGGATTTATATGAATGGTTTCCCCTTTATTCCTTCACAATAAAAAGAGTCCCAGTAAGCCTTCACTCAACAAATATTTATTACTTTTTTTTTTTAAACGAACATTTATTCAGAGCCTAGTTTGAGCCAGGCTCTAAGTTCAGCACTGGAGAAATAAGAATAAAAGTAGGGTTTTATAGGATTAATAGGAATTCATGTGGATTGGCTATATATTGACCCTGAATTGAACTACAGCCCTTGGCTAAACTGATGTCATCTGCCAAATTCCAAAGTGATGGGTCTTTCTGGAGCTGACCACTTATTTTTCCTGGTGTATGAACTCCAGTTGAGTTATAAAAATCTCCATCCTTTGGACACCTGCTCATTCTTCCAGAAGAATGCTGTAGAATCCCAGAAACCTCTCAGTTGAAAACAATTTTTCCTTGAGAGGGCATTATTTCTACAAGATTATCACAATTGCTGCAGTTTTTTTCTTTAGAAAAGAAGTGGATCAGTCTTTGTCCTCTTTAAACTTTTAAAGTGATAAAAATCATCTACAAGCAGAGCTGTAGATGTCAAGTGAAAGTTTCACAGATAAAAATAGAAAACTTTTCTCCCCCTTCATCTCCAGATCCAAAGAGGCTGAGAAGTCTAGAAGCATCTTATAACCCACATGCACCTTCCATTGCAAAGGAGGTATGATTGCATAAAAAGAATCTGTCTCTTTGAAAATTCATAAAAATCTATTTCTCTAGAAATGTCCTATGGCTTATATGTTAGGGTGGTCTGCCCTGGGAAGCAAAAGGGTAAAGGGAGGAAAGGCTGATGAAACAGAGAGCAAAGCATAAGAACTGAAAACATGAAAAGATGATGACAAACACAAAGAAGGGAAGTAATAGGGTAAATCGGTAATTACAGGGATAAGACAATTTTTTTTTTTTCGGTACGTGGACCTCTCACTGTCGTGGCCTCTCCCGTTGCGGAGCACAGGCTCCGGACGCGCAGGCTCAGCGGCCATGGCTCACGGGCCCAGCCGCTCCGCGGCACGTGGGATCTTCCCGGACCGGGGCACGAACCCGTGTCCCCTGCATCGGCAGGCGGACTCTCAACCACTGCGCCACCAGGGAAGCCCCAAGACAATTTTAAAAATTGTTTTATCCCTGTGACACCTACTATTCCTTGATCTTATTTTTTAATGCAGCAATATTTTAAGTGAGATAAAAAATACTTTAAATCATGTAGTGTGTTAGGCAGCTTCACAGAAGGCTTGCTTTTTGAGAATAAGGTAGCAAAACATTGTGGCAGAGAAAAGCTTTTATGAAGGTTCCCTTTGTGTTGATTGAGGTTTGCAAATCTGCACCTAACAGAAGGGTTTGCAATCGAATTATCCACAATCAACTCGCTGAGCCAAGAAATGGTTTCTTATTTCATCCTTATTTTAAAAAATTAAACCTAATGTTTAAACCCCAATCCTAGAATGATCAAATAAAGTTTGTCCATTGGTGACTTAAGGAGCAGAATTCAATGGCTGGGACTCAGCCATTGAGTCCCAGCTACAGTGAGAACTGAGCTACAGTGAGAATTAAAAAAAAAAAAAAAAAAAGTCTGGCGGATTGGGTGAGGGATTCATTATTAATTCTAGTGAAAATAGTACTGTTTCCAGAATAGTTTTACAGAAATTTCAAGGAAACTAACTTTTTACAAATAGGTCATAGCATCACTAGAGACCCACATGTAATAGTTATGAGAACTAACGCAGAATAGGATATCGTTAGGAAATTCAAGCTGAGCTTCCCTTGGACAGAATGAGTGAAGCGTGAAAATGACACAAAGGATGTTAAAGTTTAAAATCCTTTCAAAGATGCTATTTAGAAATATGAGAAAACTTGATTCTCCTTTCCCACCCAGGCCAGCGCTAACTACTGTCCACTCTGGAGCACACTGGGAGGGTGTGTGCTCTAGTTATCAGCCCTAGTTATCTGGTTGAGATGCATCAAGCCTGTGAGTAACTAAAGGAGGGAATTGCTGCCATGCCCTGGAAGGACCACAAGAAAACCAGTTCACCTTGGTCACCTTTTAATGGACACGAAGCCCAGCTGGTGGTCCCAGGGTCTGGGCTAAGGCAACGTGTCTTGTTCTCCAGTACCAGCGGGCATCTTAGTCACATGGCTGGCCACATGTAAAGATGTCCAGTCTGATCCAAAGTAATTTACCCAAATCTATCCTCTACACATCTCCTCTTCCAGTCTACTGACCTGGGGGTGAGGGGGAGAGGTACTGATCTTGTTTCCAAGGCTTTATTTTTGCCTCCTGTAGTTTATTTTTCAGTGCCCACTTCTTTCTTCAATCTTTCTTTTTATTCCTAGGTCCTGATTGTGATCCTTTCCCATCAGTTTCTCTGAATGTCCCTGGGACGTTTTACCTCCAAGGCTCTGGGTGACTCCTGTCAATTGTACCCCAGTCTCTAGATGAGCACATTCAGCCCCTGCCTCCATTTAGATGTGTGGCTTTATAAAGAAAAGAGGGTCTGAGAAATCTGGAGTCACCTTAAAATTATTCTTTTCATCATAGACAAGACAATGACCATGTAGCCTGTAATGCACCCATGAGTGTTCAGATTTGGAAGTTCTCCTGAGTCTGTCATCCTGTGCTCCTACCTACAGCCATGATCTTCCTAGATCTCCCCTGACAAAGTGTCACCTACTGCCCATGTGAAGGCCCCCGAAAGGATGAGGGACTTGCTCTGCATAGCGACACTCAGTGTGTGCGCGGCGATCTCTGAGCTGTGAGTCCCCTCCGGTCCTGCTCTTTTCTGAGCCAGATCTGCCTCCCAGTAAGTGTCACCCCCTGGTGCTGAGCTGACTTTCCAGAGCTTGAGGAAATAAGTTCCAACCCACTTCTGAATAATCGCTCTTCCCATATTTGAAAATCATAGCAAAATTTCTCCTGTTTTTCAAACATCATTGTATGCGTAGACTTGTTGTTCTAATGACAGCCTCCTAAAGATACGGGTTTTGTCAATGTTCCTCTTAAGGCATTTGTTCCAGAAACAAACATGCTCCTTGTGAAGAGAAGAAGAGAGCAAATATGGCTTTGGCTCAAGACTCTGTGCTTCATTTCTCATGGCTAGATTATGAATTGATGAAGGACAGAGATCCTGTTTGATTTTCTGTATACATAGTGTTTAACACTGGACTTGACCTAGATTTCTTCTGAATAATTGAATGAATAAATAACAGCAACATTACTCTATTGACTGAATTTGCACTTGCATTTCAGCTAAAATGTGTACATATTTTATATTCATTAGTCCTATTATTTCAGATCTCCTCAACCAAAACTTGGGCTATTGATTTCTTGGACCTAAGGTGTGGAATATTACATTTATTACATTACAGTTTATCATTTTAGATTTGATCTAATGGACTGTGTCTTTTGCTTCCGAATTCTTGAACACTTTTCAATGGCTGGACAATTGTGGGCTAGCTACTTCATGGTGTCCCTTTCCCCACCATTCCATTGAAGGAAGGAGGACCTGACACAGGTTATATTGCAGTGTGTTCCTGGGGAGATTTGACAGCTGGAGAACCCGGCATTGTCTTTCATTTAATTAGCCACATCCCCACTCTTGGGAATCCTGCCTTTTCCTTATGTTTTCCATGTGCACCTACAAACAACACCTTCTTAAAGTTGAGTTCCAAACTCACTTCTTGGAGTTGCATGGTCAGGTAAAGGTAGAAAGTTGCTCTATTAGCCACAGCATAACTAGCAAAAGTGAGACCTAATGCAAAAAAGTCATGAGGACCCACAGACCACAAAATCGTGAGCACGTTTTCTCTCCTGTGAGCAGGGGATTTAGACTTGGTTATGAAAGAATGTGGTATTGAGAGAGGCCATGATTTTTTTTCCCATTTTTCTTGAGATATAATTGACATATAACTTTATAAGTGTTTAAAGTGTGAAACATAATATTGTATATGGTAATGTATATGTTGTGAAATGATGACTTTGGGGTTTTTCCTTCTCCCTCTCTCCCTCTCATCCCTGGCAAGAGCACAGGGGCCTCTCTGAAACTCCTAAGGCAGCTGCTGACTTGTATATGTGCCCCTGGTGGCTTCCTGACAAGAAAATAGACTAAAGCCAAGTGTTGTCCATGGCCAGAAGCATTAGCATCACCTGGGAGCTCGGGAGAAATGCAGAAGCCTGAGCTCCAGCCCAGACCTGCTGAACCCGAGTCTTGATTTCCCTGCCTATAAAACTGCGAAGAAATTAAGCTATAGAAATGGGACCTGGAATAACCCAAGAAACTTAAAAAGTACTGATACCTGTGTTCTGCCCCTATACAATTCTGACTTAATTTGTTTGGTCTGTGACCTGGCCAGTGGACTTTTTAAAAAAGAAGTCTCAGGCTTCCCTGGTGGCGCAGTGGTTGAGAGTCCGCCTGCCGATGCAGGGGACACGGGTTCGTGCCCCGGTCCGGGAGGATCCCACATGCCGCGGAGCGGCTGGGCCCGTGAGCCATGGCCGCTGAGCCTGTGCGTCCAGAGCCTGTGTTCCGCAACGGGAGAGGCCACAACAGTGAGAGGCCCGCGTACCACACACACACACACACAAATAAATAAAATAAAAATAAAAATAAAAAAGAAGTCTCCCCCATGTGCAGCAAAGTTTGAGAACCATTGTCATCCACAGCATAGTTTCTGTAGACCTACACGTTACCACAGGGGGGTCCCAAAACTCCTAAGCTGCTGAGGCATTGAATCTGTGCTTCCTGGTAGCTTCCTGACATGAAAATGTACCAGTGCTGTGATTCACGATCTTGGCTCCATGTTGGAATCACATGGGAACCTTAAAAAATACTGATGCCTGGGTCCCACCTGTGAAGATGCTGAGCTACTTGGTCCAGGCACAAACACCAGGACTTTTAATGTCCTCCCAGGTGACTGGTAAGGTGCAGCCGAGACAGGGCCTCCCTGGACCAGATTCTAAAGGCCACAGAGCTCACATCATTTGCTCTCGTCACTCGTCCCTGACTCCCTCTTACCGATCTCCATCCCCTGCTACATTTTCACAGGGACTGACATGACAGACTCGAATGAAGAAACTGCTACAGAGACTTTGTCTCCATCGGGAGTAAGTTGGGCGCTCAGTTCACGGGGCCTGACGGAAGGCGTTGGCTGCCAGGCATGGTTCTCACCAGCTATTTGACTTCTTGGTCATCCTATACATCATGCCCAGATTTCCTTCTTTTGTTTACTGTCTCATATCTATACAGTCAGTTCTGTAACTGCAAAACATAACTGAAATATTAACCGAAGAAGAAGGCCTGTCTTGCTCCTGTTTTTCTGCTCTCAGTTAGGCTCTCTAGCTACGATCTGTGCGAGGAGAAGCTGGCAGGTTGTAGGGACTCAGCCTTTGTGTGTTTCACACCAGGTAGTTGGTCTCAGATAGAAGCTCCTTCCTTTCCCATGTTGTGTCTAGGGAGCTACATCTGCTCACCAGTGATCAGGAAGGAAGGGAATAGCTTCTCCACTCAGTAGATCCCAAAGAGGGCTTAAAAATGTCCTTAACTGAAGGGATTTGGGGGATTACCCCAAAGGAGTAGAGAGCCAAGGTAGGAGGATGGAGGGTATGGCAACCCATCCTACACCGACTTCTGCAAAATGCACATGAAATAGCTAATACCCTGTAAGCCTCAGAGAGGAGGTGTCAGCCATGGACCTCCTTGTTACTTGTTTGTTTTTTTCTTCCCACTTCCTAAACTTTTTCCCCTAAACTTTTCCCACACTTTTTCATTCATGTCCCCATTGTCCATTTTTTCTTTTGGGAACCACCAGATTTACCAAGAACATGAGGAAATCTTAGTCTCCATCGCTCTCTCCTTTTTTTAAAATTTTATTTTATTGAGGTATAGTTGATTAACAATATTGTGTTAGTTTCAGGTGTACAGCAAAGTGATTCAGTTATACACATAGACATATTCATTCTTTTTCAGATTCCTCTCCCATTTATGTTATTACTGAATATTGAGTACAGTTCCCTGTGCTATACAGTAGGTCCTTGTTGGTTATCTATTTTATGTATAGGAGTGTGTGTATGTTAATCCTAGCTCCTAATTTATCCCTTCTCCCCACATCTCTCTCTCCTAATGTCCTGTAAGTTTTATAATCTTGGACATTGGTTGTCAGTCCTTTTTCTCCTCTGCCTGGTTTCTATTGCTCTGGTCTTGGTGTCCAAGACTCACACAGCAAAGAGGTTGATCTCAGCTCCCATGCATTCATGGTGGGGAAGTACAGAAGTGGGGAGGGAAAGAATGAGAAGGTTGTTCTTCTCCAAGAAATGGATGGTTCTCCCCAGGAGTATCTAAATTCAAACACACCACATGACTGCAAAGTTTAATTTCCCTCCTGGATTCTCAAGTCTGGACAACATGAAAAACAAACCCCAAAAAACCAACCAAACAAAAAACCCACAACTGTTCCTCATATTAACTTTGACTTTCTTTCTTATGAACTAATAGCTTGGCCTTATAATTCCTAAGAAACCATTTACCACTTTCCCTGAGTTCTATTGAAAAGCATCCCAAATTACCATGACAATGAGACTTTCTAAACCCAAATCACAAATCCCTAAGCCCTGGAAGATGCTCAGTCAACACCACAGAATGTTAGTCATCTAGAGTTTCTAACTAAAGGAAGGAGTTACATGCTTCAGATTATTTGGAAATTGTGAGATACTGAGACACAAACACATCAGACATAAACAGATAACATTGTCAGTTTGGCTTAAAAATGAAACCTCTATTCCAAAATAATAACTGAGGAACTCTGTGTATGTATGTCTGTGCATGTTAAACATTGATACTCAGAAGCTATTTATATCAGCCATAAAACATTTAAAAAATATCAGTAAATGGCCTATATCTTTCCTATCTACAATAGAGTTGGGATAAAATCTCAAAATGTTAACTATTTTATTTTGAAATTTAGCAGGTGTCTTTTTAGGTTGGTAATATGATTTTGTCCATTAATCCAGGTTTTTGAGACTATATTTCAACTTCTAATTCTAATATTTT
Organism: Physeter macrocephalus; assembly: GCF_002837175.3. Classification (NCBI taxonomy): domain Eukaryota; kingdom Metazoa; phylum Chordata; class Mammalia; order Artiodactyla; family Physeteridae; genus Physeter; species Physeter macrocephalus. The sequence goes on along the minus strand of NC_041214.2, from coordinate 49,394,531 downwards.
GACATAGAACCACACTCCCAGAATAGGAGAGAAAGAATTTGGCTTCAATTCTTTTCCTAAAAGCATGACTCCTGGTTTCCTATTTCTATAATGGGATTTGGGGGAGAAAGTTTGAAAGGTACCATTATTATCTTCTAGTGATCATATTTTATGTCACAGATATTTGTCAAGCCTTCATGACACCATGGCTCCCTTTTTATTCTGTACATAATGAAAAAAAAAAACATCAGGGGAGAATTGACACTTTCCATGAGTTTATCCTGAGGCTGGAATTCATGTACATCATATCAATGATATTTTAGTAGTACACTGGGTACAGTAAATTCCACAGCTGAGAACAATGAAAATTGATAATGTTTCTGTTCAAAAGAAAGCTAAATGGGAAAAAAATTGCTGTCTCTTTCTTTCTACAAGAAATCCTTTGATTTAATTTACATTCTTTGAGTACAACAATTTGTTTTAAAGGCACACAAGCATTTCCTGCATGACAACATAGACCCATTCAGCCACATTTTTGCTTCCTTCTTCTGGAAACAGGGGGCAAGAAATGTGGAGGCCAGCCTCCAATGAGATAGCACAGGAGTTGGTTCACCCTCCTCACTCCTGGCTGACTCCTTGCTTTCCTCTCCTTCCCTTTTCAGACTCAGTCTAATCCCCACCTTCTTTAAGGAGCCATCACCAGCTCTTCCTTCCCAGTTACTGTCTCTTCAGATAGACTGTGGTCTCCTGAAGTTTAGGGACCTTGTTTCATAATTCTCATACTCTTACAGTGTGTTAGGTACATGGCAAATTCAGTTGACTTTTGCATTCATTGAATCAATAACTCATTCAACACATGTTTGTGGAGAGTCCTCTGAATGTGAGGCATTCCTCTAAGTACAGTGAAGGCAACAGGGGACAGCACAGTCACTACACCTTATTTAGTAGAATGGTTGAAATTTCAGGAAGAAGTATCCCTTAGGGAGCTGTAGCAACCAGTAACAGAAGATGTGCCATCTCCACTTCTGTCCTCTAAGAACTCTTTACACTCAAGCTTCACTGGGGGGTATAAGTTCAGGCTCACAGACCAAGAAGGTCTCAGGATGCTGAGACACAGCCTGGCATGTGGGTGTGGTCCTATCAGATCACAGTGGGGCAAGGCACCCTAGAAATGTTGAGACAATTCTCATGGATGGAATCTGACTTTTCATTCCTGTGTCCTTTACATTATGGGTCACATTGAGGGGGAATCAATCATGCAGGCACCTTGATTTCTCCCCAGTTGTGGTGCTCAGTCCTCTCCTTTGGCCCCAGTATTCAAATGTCAGCTCTGGGTAATGACAGATAGAGGATGAGCACCTCTATGTCTTAGAGAAGGGCAACTTTATTAAAGGGGTTTCTAAGAGGCTGAGAGCAATTCTAGGGTTTATTTTTCTCAAAAACTATGACATTATTTACCATTTATTACTTGCAGTGTGCTAGGTATCTGTTTTCATTGTCTCCTCTTTATCACATTGTGGAGAGAAATTCCTACCTTGTAGGGATGGCCAAACAGAAGACATCCAACAATGGGCAGATCAGGTTGACATATATTTCTTAGTCACATGTACTCACAGCCCAGGGAGGAGAACACTGCTTGTGTGCAGAGTTAAATAGGGGTTGCGCTGAAGAACAGAGTAAACAGACAAGGGCTGTGGAGGCAGGTTTTGTAGTACCAGTGAGACACGCTGGGACCTGGGCCCTGGGCCCCTTGGCTGCAGTGCTTGCACCGGGACAAAGTCTCCTCCAGCAACAAAATACAAAGAAACTATAAGGGGCTAAAAACAGCTGCGTGCATGTCCAGTTGGGGCAAATTATGCACAACAAGATACTAAAAGACCAAAAAGCCCACTGCCACTTCTGAGGAGCCGGAAGCAAAAGCAGGGCACTGCGCATACCCCCTGCACACCACACCACCAAAGGGGGTGGGCAGACCACCTAAGCCACACCTCTGGCCCCACCCCGGACACGCCCCTCCCCTCACCCCATATAAGGAACCAGTTCGCCCCGCTAGGGCAGTGAGCGAGGGAACCAGTTGTTTGTTCTTGCTCCCCCCTGCTGCAGCAGGGGCCCCAGTAAAGCCTTGCCTGGATTTCTTGGCTGGCCTCATCAATTTCTATTGATTAAGGAGGCCAAGAACCCTGGTCGTTATCACCAAGAAGGTGGGGAACCCCTGCTTCCCACAGGAAGAAGTGATTGGCTTGTTGCCCCTCCCAATTTCACCAGCTGTCGATACTGACACACAGTATCTCATTTAACCTACATAATAACTCCTGCAGTTACTCTTATTTCTTACTTTACAGTAAAGATCTGAAGTTCATAGAATTTAAGTCACCTCAGGTGACTTCTCAGGAAATGGAAAATCCAAGATTCAAAGCTGGATGTTACACTATGGCTGTGATATATGCAGTGATACAGCTTTGAGGGATTCTTTGCTAATAAAGAATACCAGGCCATACTTCCAACTAAGAACACATTTTGACACCATGATGTGAACGAGAAAGTGAAGGGGAGATTCTTGATGCTTCTGCCATGTACATAATGTCTTCTCAATGAGCTGCAGCCCCAATGATGGAACGCCTTTGGATACAGTGAATACCTTGGTCCTTAAGCAAAGTGCTGATTATCTTATAAAACCTCCATTCCATTCCCCATGGGTTCAGTGTCCTCTGAGTTTTATGAAGTTTTCAAGCCAATCTCAGGGAGACAATTTAAAATGTAGACACGTGACTTGGAATGATTCTAATCAACTTTATCTATGGTGAATTTTGGAAATGAGCTAAATATTTACTGATAGTCATACCTACAGTTATTTGCTTTTTATATGAGAATCAGATTGAACACAGTAGAGTGGCATTTTGATATTGATGAAAGGTTTGCCCAAAGAATTTCACAAAGTAAGGGCATGGCTTTTTTCTATGCACAACACACGCATAGTTTATTTCCCCTTGAAATAAAGTGTGTCCTCCAGTCTTAGAATACAGTAGGACTGACCTATTTCTCCCCACTGATCTTGGGGACCATTCACCTATAGCAGTAGGCAGATTCCTTGAGGGCACCTTTTTGCTCATCCCTATTGGTGTACTTTTAGGGTTATTTCTTAGGGTTTGCAGTAGTCAGCTATAGTGACATAATACCACATAACAAACAAGCAAAAAATCTGTGCCTTAAAGGAGAGTTATGGACTGAATTGTGTCCCCTTAAAATCCATATGGAGAAACCCTAAGCGCCAATGTGATGGTATTAAGAGGTAGGGCCTTTGGGATAGAGGATCAGATGAGATCACGAGGGCCAAGCCCTCGTGAATGGGATTAGTGCTGTTATAAGAATCCTGAAAGATCCTGTTTCTCTCTGCTATGTGAGGATACCACGAGAGGATGGCCATCTGTGAACCATGAAGTGGATTCCCACCAAACACTGACTCTGTCAGCACCTTGATCTTGGACTTCCCGGAGTCCAGAACTGTGAGGAATAACAAACTGTGTTTGTTTTTTAAGGCAACCTGTCCATGGTGTTCTGTTACAGCAGCCCGAAGAGATTAAGACAAGGAGGAAACATTTATTTCTCTTGCTCTTATCTCTGACAGTCAGCAGGGGTGACTCTGCTTTAAGCTACTGGATGATCTGCTTCAGGAAGTTTAGGGAGTCTGCTTCATGGGTCTTTCATCTTCTTCGGGCCAGTGGCTACCTGACACATGTTTTTCTCATGATGAGTAGCCCGAGCACAGGAGGGTGAGTGCAAGTATTTGATGTCTTTTAAGGCTTAGACTCTAAATTAGCACACTGTTAAGTCTTTCCAGAAAGAGGTAGTACTGGTCACATGGCCGCAGGTAAGATGTGACCGTAGCACGGTCCGATGTACCACAGGAGTATTTGTTTTCTTCCTATTGGTTTTTTAAATTGTGCCTTCTGAATAATATATTATGTATATGAAAGGCCACTTCAAAGTGTCATTTAGTTTAGGCAGAGCTAAAACTCCAGGAAAAGGAAGACTAAAATCATACAGGGACTGCTTCATCCCCAAAACTGCTTATTTTTCTTACTTTTGATTTTTTTTAGATGGATCACTAAGTTGTGTTTTGACGATATCTCTCCTGTTTAGGAAAAATGAGAAACTAAATTTACTGCGTACTTTCCCAAGGAAAAGAGTGTGTGTTATGGCTAACAGCACCCAATCTGTCATGGAGAAGAGCAATTGGAACATTAATAAATTGGGATTCAGCATGTACCCACAATGTAATACACTGTAATTTATTATCTTAAGACCTTTTACCTTAACTTCAGCTGTCAACCCTCAAAATGGTTGGCACTTTCTCAGTACTGACAGGTACTGTAATATAGGTGAAAATCAAATATTCCGGTAGTTATTAAATTGTATAGTCTGTTCCTTATGATGGACAAGAGTTATTAAATCCTGGCAGCTTGGTTAAGACATACAAATTGTTAACTTGGATGAAGTCCAGTGTCGCTTAATTCACAAAATGTCCAGCAAGGCCTCCCCATGACAGGCGGTAGCTAATTCCAAGAGTGACAACACAGGCTTGGAATGACGTATACTGATACAAGAAGAGGCAGCCTAGCCCTCTGTGGATGAGAAGACTGTGGTTATGGTCTCTACTCTGCCTAACTAAATCGTGGGGCCTGGTGAGTCACTAAAGCGTGTTGGGTATAAATCCTTATGTAGAGAATGAGGATAATAATTATATATAAGGTTCTCAGGCTTAAATGAATTAACCCACGTGTTAATCATCATGAGGATGACAAACATGGAGACACGTGTTCGCCTGGCATGGAGCAGTATTGTGAGGCTGCCGCTGGAGTCCGATCATGGTACTGAAATCCCTGCTGTACCTTGGAGAAGTCGTGGCCTCAGTGTGTTAATTGCTCTCTCCGTGCTGCTGTTGTGAACGATTATGTGAACCATAATAGTTTCTACTTCAGGGACTTCCCTTGTGGCCGCAGTGGTTAAGAATCCGCCTGTCAATGCAGGGGACACGGGTTTGAGCCCTGGTCCTGGAAGATCCCACATGCCTTGGAACAACTAAGCCCATGTGTCACAACTACTGAGCCCATGTGACACAACTACTGAGCCCGCATCTAGAGCCCCTGCTCTGCAGCAAGCGAAGCCACCGCAACGAGAAACCCACGCACTGCAAAAGTGCCCCCGCTCACCGCAACTAGAGAAAGCCCGCGCACAGCAACGAAGACCCAATGCAGCCATAAATAAATAAATAATTTTTAAAAAATAGTATTTACTTCAGAAGGTTGCTCTGAAAAGTAACCAAGGAAGGCCAGGAAGTGCTCAGCATGATACCTAGCACATAGTAATTGTTTACTAAATGTTATTAGCTGACAGTGATAAATTTTCATTACTTTGTGGTAGATGTTAAATTTCTGCAACACAAAAGGGTCCCAGGGAGAATTTTCTTATATTGAGTCTCAAAAACATTGCACTTAATCTTATTTTTTGGCAACTAGGATTACCTTTATAATAGAACATTTTTTTATTGGCCTTTTAGACTCCATGAGATGCCATTTGAGTGGCGTGGGTGAGCTCAAGGTATAGGCATCTCATGAACTCTACTCTCCTGAATGAAATATAGAGGTTGCCCAGGTCTCCCAAGAAGCAGGTCCCCACGTGTGTGGGAGGAGCTAAAAAGACAGCGATTCCAGCTGGTTGCAGCTCTCAGGTCAAGTGTTTGTTAGACAAGGAATTTAATAAACTGCATCAGCCGGAGCTCAGTCATCTCCCTGCAAGGTGACAAGCAGTTACAGCTCTTGATTTAAAGCCTTCATTAAAAGAGGTCTTCAAACGAAGTGAACTTCATCCTTTTATGACAACCAGAAGGTAAAATGTAAGACCATCTAATCTGCGATGCAGTTGAAATCAAACCTATTTTTGGCTACATCAGGTTGAACGTGACAGTGAAATCATGTGGCCCGGCTAGGATAATTAGGCTGGTTTTATGAAGCCTCTTCATTGATTGCATTATTTTCATGTGTAATCATTTGACTTTAGGGTTGGAGCACGACCCCAGCAGTAACGACTCTGATGACGGTAGTGACCATGATGACGGTGACCATGATCATCTCCCTAACCTCTCTCCAAGTCACTGAAACTCCATCTCCACTGCCACATCTCTGCCCAATTCATCAGGATGTTCTACCTGGATCTGGTGCAATAAATATCTGTGCTCCCTCATCCGCAATCATCCCACTGCTCCTGACAATTCATTCTGACCACTTCTGCTAGGTGTCTTCTAGAAATGCAAAAATTGACTACCCTCTCATCTGGGCTTGAACTCTCCAAAGGATCCCACAAGAGGCACTTCAAGATGGGAAAGGCAGAAGCCTAGTGGGTTTGGGGGATAGAGGCAAGAGATCATTCTGGAAAACGGGACAGAGGCGGTCAGGAAGGGCCATGTTAGCATTAAGGGGCCTGGTCTTGCCATGGTTGAGGGGAAACAGGAAGCCATTACATGCATCTGCACAGCAAGCATAGTATGTCTCCTTCCTGCATATGTGTACAGACAGAGAGGTCCAGAGGGAAGCTGAAAATATCAACAGGAGTTCTGAGTGGTGGGATTTGGACTACTTTATACGTTTTGCTTCATGTTCTTTAATACTGCTCTCATTTTCTACATGATTGTCTTCTCAGATGTTTAAACACAAGTTATTTTTATTTTGTAAGCGAAATAAATCCTGTGCCCTTTTTGCCATACCACGAGGCAAATTAAAACACTGGCTTAACTGGTCCTCTCTGCTCTTTATGCCTTCACAGCACCTGAATCTGGGGCACAATTAACTGTTTTCTAATGGGCTTCCTGGTATCTAAGTTTCTTGCCTGTAGAAAAAGTCTTTTGAGTCTGTAGCTAACTGGTGCCAGCTGTGTGCACCACTGACCAAAGGTAAGCCAACTCCAGTGACAGTGTCTGTATTGCTCTGTGAAAGGTAAGGGTCTTCATGTACGGTACTGGTTGCAGTTTTCAAAGCTCCTCATCAAGACGTGATCATTGAAGTTGTAAACTGAGCCAGTCTACCCTGAAAATGGCTGGAAAGGAATGGATTAAAAAAACTTTCCATTTTTTAATGTTTTTTTAATTGTAATCAGTATTTTTTAATTGAACTATAATTGATTTACAATGTTGTGTTAATTGCTGCTGCAAAGTGATTCAGTTACACACACACACACACACACACACACACACATTCTTTTTTGTTTTGTTTTGTTTTGTTTTGTTTTGTTTTTTTGCGGTACGCGGGCCTCTCACTGTTGTGGCCTCTCCCGTTGCGGAGCACAGGCTCCGGACGCGCAGGCTCAGCGGCCACGGCT